>NW_007727500.1:75938-89499 GCF_000696425.1 Galeopterus variegatus
GTTTAAAATCCCCATTAACCCTTCCCTTTCACATAACAACTATTTTCAATATTATTTCACATCAGAACTCTGATGGGCATACAGCTTTTTTCCTATTTTAAACATTTTAGAGAAGGAATTTTAAAATGAAATTTTAAAATTAGGATTACCTAATCATTGTGTTTTTAAAAGACCACACATCAAGACTGGCTATTCATTAATTTTTGCCCATGATAGATTATTAATGAAAAGAACATTATTAAGTGCACATAAAAGTAATTCTGTTGCTGCTGGCTGATATTTGATAAGCACATTTTTATGATTTATAGTGGTAAATAATGTATTTAATGTTTAAATTGCTTAAGAGACAGAAAAATATGATCATTAGGAAGCTAGTTTCCTGGCTAAATAGCACAGATTTGATAATTAACCTATATGTATTTAAACTAAAAACATTTTTAAGGCTAAAAACAACTGATAGTTGGAGACATTTTTTTCCTACCCTTTGCTTTCAGCACCATCATGAAACTGTGAAGCAAAGGCATAAGACATTTTGAATTTTGAATATGATATACTTTGTTTACATAATTTCATCACTTCGTCATTCACTGAGAAGTTTCTTCAAAAGTTTTGAACTCATAGCATGACATATTTTTTTTAAGATGTGTAAGACAATTATCTCATTATATTGTTCTGACTTGTTGATTGTCTCATACTGTAACTTATTTGCTATTACAGTGTCTTGTCCCCTTGAAGGAAAATTAAGTTATGAATAAAGTTGGCAAATAGTTATTTTTTAAAAAAAGTTCTTTACCTCCATTTTTCAGGTTCTTTTGAAATTTTTTTCTGAATATGCATACTGTAATGTAAAAACTTTACACCATTATGTATTTTTATATGTTTTATGTATACCAAAGGGTCACAGATGGTGGAAAGATTTGTTACCATGAGTTAGTGTAGCATTTTGTGATTATAAAATTAATCTGTCTCTAAATCTGTTTAAAGAGTTTTTGCCATCTAATGAGCAATATAAATTATTAATATTTTCATGTTCTTGGGGACATTCACAGCCATAATTTTACCAACACAGCTGTTTGACCCAGTGACATCATGTTTTGCATAATTTTGCATTTTAATGAGCTAGTCATTTAAAAGGTTACAAAGAAACCATAACTCATAAGTAATTAAATTATTTAGCAGAAGAAGTATGAGAAGATCATCCGACATAGGTCACTGTGGGAAGGGAAATTCATAGCTGTACTCAGTTGCACCTGTTTGTTAAGAGATAGATGTGTATAGAGACTTTTCTCTTTGATTATGAAATGTTACTTGTTAAAATATCTGAATGTATACAGTGCAACATGCATACACACACAAACCCACATCCCCAAACACTACATTTTTATTGTTATGGAATAAGTTTAAATACTCCTCTTAACACAAACACAAACATAGTTTACCATTTAGGGTTAATCATCCTTGAAAGTATAGCTAGATTGATTTTAGGAGCATTTTATCATTATTCTTTTCTCCTTTTCTTCCTTTTCATATTCCTCTTACTCTTGAAAAATAAAATGGCTTCATATAAGATGTTTTAGGGATTTGTACTTGATTCTGATTTGCAATTTTCTATTGGATGGAAATATCTTAAAATGAAGTTATATATATTTATATACTTTAGTATAGTATATAGATATACTCTTAAGTATACCTTCCACAGTACTTGGTAGAAAGTAGCTGCTTATTAAATATTTGTTGTATGAATGTTCAATGAATTTTTTACTTGATAAGTATACTTGGGATTCTTCATTATGTCCTTATTCTTTCAAGTAGATTCTAGGACCACAAGCAAAGCATGGATACATTCTTGAGAAACTGATAAAAATATTTTAAACACATGACACTTTAATTGGAAGAAAAAACGTAGGAGAAAGGTGGTATACAAGCAAAGCATGGATACATTCTTGAAAAAACAATTAAAGTATTTTAAATGCATAATATTTTAATTGGAAGAAAAAAGTAAGAGAAAGGTTACATATTTTAGAGTGATTTACATACTACAGTTCTTAAGTAGGTTTTATGAGTAACTTAAAAACTTAAGTATATGTTTGTATAGTATATGATTGGCTCTAAAAGATAATATTTTGAAAGACCTTGTGCCTACAGAGATGTTTGATAGCTACAATATTTACAAATTTTATAATGGATTTAAATAAGAAGTTATGGGAACATTGGACTTTCATTCAGCACTATAAAACTTAAAGGCATAACTAGCATGCAGAATTGCAAAGTTCATAAGAAAATCTGGCCATCCAAGTCTGCTTTGACCCACAAATAAAGATGTGTCTGTAGGGTTCCCTAGATCCATTTAGGGATTTTGATCTGTCATTTACTGGGCAACAGTTGTAACTTGTTACTTCTTTTTAGTTTAATGTGTTAATGTGTGGGTGTATGTTTGTGTCATTTTATGAGAATGGAAAGCAAAGAATATAAAAGATTTCACAAAGCTGTAGTATTAAATCATATTTCTGTCCTTGATAATGAATGGTAAGTGTATTTCTAGCACTACGGTGCATTTATGGAATGTTTCCATAAATAAATTATTGATGATTAGAAATTTATGAAGTTTAAGCAAAATAATGTTCTAAAGCCTAGGAAAAGTTAGAAATGGAGCAGATGATAATATGCATAAGTGCAAAGTGAGTGTTTTAAAATAAATAGTACTTGGATGACCTAAGATGTCAGAACTGGAGACAAGGGTGTGTGTTTGTCAATATGTCCTTCATGTTTTACAGATTCCTAAGGGAACAAGGGAAGATACAATTTCACCTTTTCTGTGCCAAAACATTTTAATTATATCTTCTTCCAAGTACAGCGGTTCAGTAACCAAGGAGCTGACATTGATGCATGTGTTGATAAAGCTGCAAACATTCAAAATGAGATTAACAAAGATTTTGAGCAAAGGGTGACAGCTAATTTTGCACAGTATTCTGCATCTATTTCAGGCCAGTGTAATAACAGAATATTTTATAACTTTTGTTATTCAAAAGGACTTTTATGATGCATTTATGTTTGTGGATATATTTGTCATATTCAAGAAATTATCAGTCTTATGGCTTAAAACTATTTGCATCTATGTTGTAACCCTGAAAACAATGTTAAAGGGGGAAAAACCCGTTTTATTATAAGTTGTTGTTTTGGTTTTTTGTTTTTATAAATTATACTTCATCATTGGAACTCTTTGCCTTACCTTAGTTAATCTTGGGCACACTAGCTAAAGAAGATATAGAAGTGGCAAACACATATTTTCAAATATTGCTTAGCATGCACTAATAAAATGGCCAAGAAAAGTTATATTCAATTAATTTAATTAATAAAACTATAGTTTCTTTATGTTCCTGGGCTCCTTTGAGCACATTTCAGTGTATTTCTTTTCTCTTCTGTTCTCTATTTGAAGGCAGCTGACAGTCTTCTTTCACTTTTCTTTTTGTTTGTGAAATTTTCTTTTTTTTTTTATCCACTCACTTCTCCATCTGCTTTCACTTTTGTTTGCTTGGGCCGTCTCTCATCCCAACTTGATAATGAGGAATGCAGTGTGACCCTGACCTCTATCAGCCCATGCATGACCTTCTGACTCTACCATATAACCTTTAACCTTCTCTTTGACAGCTTGATTAATTACCCTGTGTTATGATTTATGAGTAAGTGCTATGTAAAAATAATAGACAACAGGTGGTCCTCTGAAAACTTTTTGTGGCATATTTTCTTTTACTGACTAACTTGATGAGCTATTTGAAGTTGGAAACTTAACTGGGATAATCTATGTTAGTCCATATTATGGTATTTTTATACCATTGAACACAGCATTAGAATTCAATAAGCTACCAGTTGAAGTATGGCCGTAACAGACATTTTACAAAATATTAGTAGGGTGCTATTACCTAAATGCACATAGAGAAGCAGTACAAAACAGAGTCAAGTGACATTTCAAGCGTTTCAGTCCCAGGTCACATCTTGAGAAAATTGCTGAAATAATGGAGGGGGCATTTTTCAAGCAGAGCTGCAGCTCCAACAGCTATGTTTACTTTAACGCTTCACTAGTGACTTCTGATTGGTTGTCATGACCTCATCTCACTGTTGCACCTAGGATGTTGCAACAGTGACATATACATACCCTTCTTGTGAAAAAGATGAGAATAAACACGACATATATCTTTCAGAAAAGATGAATGGACAGGGTTTGTCCATTTTAACCATGGGTAGATGTAGTTTACAGATAACACTTTGGGTTTCATTTCCCTTGAGGATGAGCACCTATCTTCTATCAAACCAAGCAGATAGAATGCTGAACTTGAAAAATATTACTGATAAATCTGTGTAAAATGATCTCTTACAGAGCCTTGCCTGAAGAACAAAATGGATAGTTCCATAGGTCAAGGGATTCTGCTCTGGCCCCTGACCTCTCTGGTCACATGTGGCTTGCAGCACTGGCAGGTTAATATGCAGAGCTGAGTACATTCAGCTGATTTTTTATTTAGCCAACCACAAGAGATTTGAAAAGATGTAGAATTTGTCCCTATTTTCCTTATAATTGGTAATTAATGGGCAAATTAACTTTGATAAATCTTCAGTTTTAGCAAGGTTTCATTCGGGGTCAAAAGTACAGTCTAATTTGGGTGAGGCATTTTTAAGTTTATCAATGAGTACTTGCAGAACCGTATGTACATTTCTGTGCTGATTTATTTTTTTCTAGCTAGGTTTCCTCTTTGGTTCTTTGTGTTTGGCATCACCTGTCTGTTTAGACCTCTCTGACCTAAGCCATCATTTGTTGATTGAATAATAAATGAACTATTATTTATTAGTAAATGCATCTATAGACTTCAAAGTAAAGATGGCCTGGAGGCCTGTGTATTCTATTTAAATCACAGCAAGTACTTGCACTGAATAAAATTCTATGTCTAGCAATAAACTTTTGCAGGTTTCTGATTAAGATCCAATAGCTCGTACCATATAAACACAGGTCTGAAATGAAACTACAGTTACAGCTACAAAAGTACAGAAAATGGAATGAGATGAATTAAAGAGATAAAGCTTACTTTTATCAGTATCTGTCCTCATGATCACTTTCTTCATCTTCTACTAGACTATGCAATCAAACTTAAGAGTTAATTAACAACTTTATGTATGCTTTGTCTCTTGAAATGTTGGATATTGGAATTGATTTGGGTAAATCATTATAAAAGATGCCAGTTTTATTTATTTAGTTGTAGAATGTTAGATAATCAGTTTGATCATTTTATGTTTTTAAAGATAGAAGAGGTTTTCATTTATGTTTGAAATGACCTAACTTTTCATCTTATGAGAAATTTAGCATGCTTAAGTAATAATTTAATACAAAAGGAATATTTTAATATAAAATGTTTAAGTTCTAAGTATAAGTT
Source organism: Galeopterus variegatus (assembly GCF_000696425.1). Classification (NCBI taxonomy): domain Eukaryota; kingdom Metazoa; phylum Chordata; class Mammalia; order Dermoptera; family Cynocephalidae; genus Galeopterus; species Galeopterus variegatus. The sequence continues at coordinate 81,359 of NW_007727500.1, forward strand.
ATGGAAGCTTCCTTATTAAAGTAGCAATGCACACAGTCTTTTTTTATGGTATTATACTCATGCCTGATTTTATAGTGTAGTTTTGTAAAACTTTATGGGTACGTTCATTAAAGGTCACACTAGAATCTCTTTTTACTTATTTTGTTCTATACTTATTGAGTTACTGAGAATAGAAAGAATTACTTTTTAAAATGGTATTCTGATTTTTGAAGATGTAAGTTGACATTATTCTATTCAAAATAAAGTTAACTACTGATATTTTGTTTCTGCTTTGTTTTTCTTTACTTGCTTTGACTCCCTAGTTTTCATATATTCATGTTGACATGGCAAAAATCTTTGTACCTTATTAAAGGGATTTTTTTGGACAGTATTATATATGACAGAGAAGAAGGAGAAGTTTTACTGTGTATCTGTGGTTAGAACATGTAAGAGAAGTAGTTAACTTCGTTTTGTTTCTCTTGATTTCTCCTACTCATTGTAAAATGGTTATGAATGGTCTCTGTGAATGTTGCATTAATTAATTTATTAGAAAAAATTTAATTGAAAAACATCTTAGTTTTTTACAGAACGGTAATTGAATTTGCAACAAAGACATTTATTGAAATCAGTTCTCATTTCTGCAGAAAATGTTTCTGAATATTTCTTGATTATTATTACATTAATTAAATTGGCATTCTGAAATACCTAAAGGATAAAATATTTTCTAAATAATTCAGGTGTTTGAAGAGAAACGTTCATTGTTGAAATCTAAATGATAAAAATTATTTAATTGATTTATATAATGGTGATTTAAAAATAGAATCATTTTTCATCCATTGATGCTTCAGTGAAAAATTGACATTGTGCCTTTATAAAATTGAACAAATGAGTCATGTGATTTCCAGTTACATAATCAATAACCCAGAAAAATACTTCTTCTTTGATGATTTATGTGTATCAATTTTTTATACTTATTTAGATGGGACACATCAAATTTTAGAGTATATTTAAAATCAAGTAGACACAATAAGTTTTCAGTCTGTGGTATCTAAAAATTGAAGTAAAAACTGCTCAAATAAGCCTGATATTAAGAAAATATTATTTTTAGTGATTAAGCTATAAATTAGGATAACAGTTTCATAATTCTGATGACTGTAAAATTTGTTCAAAGCATTTACCTTTATTTGGAATTAATTCATTGTGCAAAAATGATGCACATGTTATATTAATTTATTAAAATCCCACTGTTACCTTGAGTCTAGAGTTTTTCGTATTATCATTAAAATGTAGTACATCACTATTTTAATCTCTAAGAATCGTAAAATTTCATTTGGGGCTTGCTAACTCTAACATGTGTGTGAATATGAGAGGCTGTGTGTGTGTGTGTGTGTGTGTGTGTGTGTGTGTTTAATGTTCAATTCACTCAGAGAAGGCAGGGGCAGGGAAGAAACATGACAGGAGACCACTTACTCACGGTACAGAATCTAGCAAGGAGGCAATTTTCTTTTTGGCCTATGGTGACCTTTTTTGACTATGTTCCTTACACCATAGACCGTGTACTGAATGCCTCTATTTCACCCTGTTTAGCAGAGTGCAACAGTGTTCTTTAACTTACTTTTAGTGGGAGGAGAAGTTATAGATGAAATTTGAGAAAGGCGTGAAAAGTTGTAAGAGACACAAGGAAGAGGGGTAGGCACTTCCTTTAAATGTGATTTTAATAACTAGTCAAGTGTGTCCAACTGTAGAAAATCACCAAGTGACAATCTGTCTACCTGACAGTGATCACAATGAATTACAAGACTTTTGAATAGCTATACAGATTAGAATAAAGCAGGACCAAATAAAATATCTTTTGTTGGTAAAACTTTTGACTTAACAACTAAGAAACTTAAAAAAAAATCTCTCGTGCTTTGATGTAGAATGTTTAAATTAAAATTTCTGTATTTTATAAGCCTTTCATGAAAGAAGCGTTTATCTAAAAATTTTATTTAAACATTTGTTGAAGAAATGTAGTATTTTGTTAATCAGTTTCATGTATAATTTTCACATATGTAAGATGACTTTATCTTAATTAATAGATTTATCACTAAAAGCAGAACTTCAGTAATCTTGAAATTTTCCAAACGAAATCATGGTTTTAGACGATAATATCATCTTACTGGGGGAAAAAAATTGAAACAATCCCAGTGAAGTTTGTAAGTAGTTTGTGAAATCAACTATAAAAAAACCCGACCATGTGAAGCAATGTACCATATTTAAAAATAAGATAATTAAGTCCATGCTAATATTGATTTATTATTGCTGCTATCGGTTTTATCATATTTTTATGATTGGTTTGGCAAAAAAAAATTAAATTTTAACCTTCAAGTAGAAGATCGTACAGTTAGAGTATTGAAAAAATATTTACTGTTTTTAAAGGATGAGATTTTATAGGCTTTATTTTCTATAGCTTTTATGTTTTTTATCATAATATCTTTTAAATATGGCCTTACAGTGTTTTACAAGGACATAATTGGGACACCCACAATACAGAATTGAAAAGACAAGATATATAATAGCTTCAAAAATTTGTGTTGCACATGCTTGTGAGTGGTTATTGTTAACCTTCTCTATTTTCTCATGGTTAAGTTATTCTATCAGTTATAGTATAAATATCAAAAGTTCCCTTAATTATAAACATAGAAATGTTTGCCTTGCCAGAAATAAATCAGACAGGAAAACATATGTTTTATAAACTTAAGAAGCCATAATTAATAGCTCAATAAGCTGTATTAAACTTTGGAACTTTTACTTGTTTCCTGGTGCTAGTTCTTAATAAAGAGCAATAGTTATGGTAGTTTGAAAAATGAAAGAAATTTCAATATTAAAGAATTGCTTCCATACATTATAGTAAAACATTGGCTTATTTTGTTTTATATGTCTGGCCTCTTAAAAGAGGTAAATAAAATCTAAGGTGCAAGGTAAACATTATATGTTACTGATAATACAGATATATAAATTTGTGAAATTTTAGATTATATTTATTCCTTTTTAATTGCCTTTTCTTTTTTACTGCTCAGATAAAAAATGCTCATTAAAGGGCAATTGTTAAGGGAAAAATATCCAACAAATTGTAGTTTGAATTGTACACTTCAATTTCAAAGAGGTTATTTTCTCAAAATATATATTATATTAATGTGGTTTGAAATTATACTTGTCATTTGATAATTTATTTCAATTATTTCTGGGGTTGTGGAAGATCTGAATTACATTTTTAAAAAATTTAAGCTTTATAATCTTTATGTTGCAATTATGTCTTTCTGTTCTTAAAGATAATATATGCTTATTTACATACACAATAGAGGCAAACAATTTTAAATGACTTTCTATTAGAAAAATTAAAACTATAATCTTTCCTAAAGGAATGTTTTAGTGAATATGCAACCATAGTAGATTACTTAGTCTGAAATTCAGGAACTTTTTTATGAATTGAAATAGATTCTAAGATTAAATTATGCTGCCTTTTTTTAATTTCAAAACAGGAAGGATATGGAGTAATAGTACTGAATCCCAATGAAAACTATATTGAAGTAGAAAAGCCAAAGATACACGTACAGTCATCTTCTGATAGTTCAGATGAACCAGCAGAAAAACGAGAAAGAAAAGATAAAGTCTTTAAAGAAACAAAGAAGCGACGTGATTTCTATGAGAAGTATCGTAACCCCCAAAGAGAAAAAGAAATGATGCAATTGTATATCAGAGTAAGTGAGATCACTACTTTCCTTCATTATTTTCTTTACTTTATATTTTTTCATATAAATTACTTTATTTTTTTAAAGAAACTGTTAATTCTTTAATTTTTTAGCCATTTACTCCCCATAGTTGTCTACTAGGATGAAATGTTTTGTTTTTCAAAATTATAAAACACATCATCATTCCTATTTCATCATGCCATTTTATAGAAGTCTCAACTGCAAATGCTATTTCCTTTTGTATAGTACACTACTTCACGGAAAATTTTCTAAAATACTTTTATTGTGGTACATCCAGAAGGAAGAAAATATTCCAATCCAGCTTCCCAACATGCTGTTTCTTTAAAGTTTTATGCTGTTATGTTGTCCATGAAAGAGAGTACGTGTAGCTAATAATTCTATGACATATTACCTGCTGAATTAATAATGCACTGTATAAAAAAGTCTTCATCTTGGGTGGTAAGTTTTACTGGATAATGCATTGTTTTCCTGTGAGCTACTATCCATCCAGTGTGTGTCAGCCTAACTTCTGAAAGCAAATAGAGAGAGGAAGAGTAATTAATATCTTAATAAATATTTAAGCTAAAATAGATCAGAGATAGTGTAATGAAGGGAACCATGCCCTTTGCTCTGTCTTACCCAATGAGGCTTTGCACTTTGTAATGCTAGCAGCATGGGATCGTTACAGCAGTGCTGCCCAAGGATTTCTAATTCTGTGGGGGCACAAACAATTTATTTGCACTTTGACATATTCTGCTTGATATACATCCTGTGCATTATATATATGAAACACATTTGAGCAATTTTCAAAGCCATTTTAGGAAGACTAGAAGTTTAATTTAATAGTAAAACATGTCAAGAAGGTTAGTGGGCAAGTAAAATAGTAAATTGATGTGTTTCAGAAGTGAGCAATTCAGAGCACTTAAACATAGGCAAATTAACATTTTATAAATTACTGTATAGATTATTCAACTAGAACTCTGTTTACATTTACTTTAAAAGATTATTAAGACAATATTTCATACTACCTTTGAGGGAAATACATTACTAAGTATTTATTTTCTTCATTATACTTCTAGTTCATGGCATAATCACTCTCCTTTTGGAATTGTACTTCAAACATTTAAGACATTTGATTATAGGTCAGTCTGTTGAGTAAGTTATGACAGTTAAGCAGTAGTGAAAGCACCATATAAATTTTCAAGACCCCAAAAAATGTATCCTGACCAAGAATACCCAAAGTATTTCATGCAATGAGTCAAGCAAAAGTTAGGCAGATTACAATATTTAAATTTCTGGAAAGCATCTCAGTATTTAAAATATTATTTGAAAAATAAACCAGTTATTAGATTTGGAATGAGTAAATAGCTTGTTTGTTCTACTATATTTATTTTACCCCCTTTCTTTTGTATGACTGTATCAGGGTCATGATGTTATCTTCCTCTCTATTGTTGTCCTAAACTTCTTATTATATGGTCTACTCTGTCAACAACCACGTTAGGACACAGTTAAAATTTTTAAAAAATTACCTCTGATATCCAGATTCCAGAAATGAATTGTATAAGGCTTTTGAAATATGCAAATCGTAAAGAGTATTCACTTGTCCATGTAAAATGCAAACAAAAAACAATTTTGTATATTGTTTCTTATTTCTTCTTAAACAATTTCTTTTATTTGCCTATGACATGTACAGATTAAGCATCTATCTGAGACATTTTTCCTGTAGGTTTATTTCTTCCTATTTTCTCTTTATCTTGTCACCATTGCTTTGATTTTTTCTTTTGTTCTCTTGTATGTGTGCATTTTTTAGTTCTGTTTTACACATCTGCTTTGTTTATCCCTGCATCTATTTTTTCTTACACTGAGGGAAATTTTTTTTTTTTGTTTCTTCATTGTTAAGACCTGCTCTCTTTTCTTTTTCCTTTTTTCTTTAATTCTTTTCTCTCTTTTCAGTCCTGCCATTTTTACTTCTTTCCTTCTGTCTTTTTTGCCTCTTTGTTTATTGTCCCATTTCACTCATCAATCCAGGTTCCCAGTAAAAGCATTAAAAGCTAAAAATAGACCCATGTAGATAACACAACTTTGCAGCTGATAGTCTTAGTTATGAAATTTTTTTCTTAATAAACATGTTTTCTCTGAAAATCTTCTGGAATTGTGCAAAATAGCAGAGGTATGCTGATGCTGTTCAGACATACTTCCAGATTATTATCTTGGTCCTGTAGTGGGAAAGAGAAGAATGATTCATTTTGTGTAAGGTGCATTAATTCTTAGGTAATTTTGATCCACTCAAGGAGTGACTTCTAGTGCTCTCCTTGTCTCTACTCAACTCCAAATAACAAGTGTTTGTTATTTTTAGACACAGAGCATGTTATGTGATAGAGATAAATTAACTTTTATTTATGTATTTCTTAAACATTTATGTTTTGAAATTATTATCAATTCTTTGCAACATCCTAATAGGTAGATGGTTCAAATCATTTTTATCCTTATTTTATAGTTAACAGAAACTAATACACAGATGTTTGTCTAGGATCACATAACTAGAAAATGGTGGAGCTAAGTGTTGAAACCAGGACTTCTAATTACTATAGATTATTGCCCCTTTCTTCTTTACCACATTGTTCTATCAGTTAAAAATAAATGTGTCTGAAATATGAAAATTAAATCATATAGTATGGTATGTTATATAAAAGTACGTCAGATAATGACAAAGGTAGATTTTTGACCTGTTAACATTTAATAGACACTATTAAATGCCTATAAACAATTTATGTATATATTGAATAGGATCACTAATATTAATCCAGATTTACAGTTGAAGGGAATGTGGATCAAAAACTTTTAGTATTCTTCAAAAGGACCCATAGCTTTTAATGTAAGCTCCATGAGGGCAGCTAATTAATCTGTGTTGCTCACTGCTATATCCTTAGAGTCTAGCACAGAGCCTTCATAATAAATTTTTGTAGAACATCACAATAAATAAATACTTATATAATTTTAAATAAGGTGGTGGAGCCGGGATTAAAATCCCAAAGTACTACTACTTTTTTTGTATGTCTTATATTATTAAATTATGCTACTTGATTGTCCATGAGGAAAAAGTTAAACAAACCCAAACAAACAAACAAAATAATATTGTTACTCTTCTACCCAATTCATTGGCTGAGGTTACATTCTAAAAATTAATGATAAAAATTCAGCATGTCAAGATTTATTTGATACTTTGATTGATCTATACATTTTCATCTGAATATATAAAAGTAGTATATCCTGTTTTCCTTTTTAGCTATATAATCATAGTGTTAAAATTATGGTTGAAATAGAAATGTTTCATTATGATGTGATGCTATTTCTGTTTTACACATTTGCTCGTAAGAGTCAAGCCAGGCTGTTGTGCTTGCTCTACTCTGTACACGCTTTGTGCTTTATGGATTCTGTAACTTTGCTTCCTATTCTTTTCCCTAATCCAAATTCCGTTTATGTTGTAGTTCCCAGCTTAAATCCTACCTCTTCTTTTTTAGTAACCAGTCACCTCTCCTTTCTAAAACTCATAGAAATTATGATGACTTGTTAACTTCTGTGGAATTTATCATGTGCTGTCTTGAGATATCTCTTGTATTTGTCTCATAAGTTACTGAATATTACCAATTTATCTTTCATGCCTCTCCAGTAGGTTTCCCCATGATCCTCTAGATCTTTGAGCATACTTTCTATATCTTGGCATTGCATGTCAATCCTTAAGAATATCTTAAGGTATGAGCCACTCTTTACAATAATACAGAGGATATTGTGAGGTAGTCAGGAAGTGATACTAAACTCACTCCCTAGAATTTAATCTCCTGGAAAGAGACCAAAGCACAAGGACTAGGCCTTAGTCTAGAAATACGTAGATAAAGGGACCTGCAGTGTAGGAATGGTTGTTCTGGTATCAAACTGGAGTACAAAAGGACAAAAACTCAGACTAAGGAAGATCAGTTAATAGAACTTTATAGAATACAGGCAAAAGTGACTTGATGTTGATGTATTTAATAATGTTGGGTTGGAACTGCTTGAACATTTCTTTCCTAAGGTGAGACTTAGCTGTGGGCTGTGCTGATGGGAAGTAAACAAGAATTAGACCCAGCATGTGAAAATAAATAAATAAATAAAAATAAAAACAGATGCTGGGGATGGAGGGGAGGAGAGTTATATGGCCACAGAAAGAAAAGTCCAAATGTAGAGGGGACATTAACAGAATAGGAATCTTGGCAGAGCCTGTTGTTGCACATTGAAGATACTCAAATATTTAGGGATTGATTGCTTGTTGACATCCATCAAAAATCTTATTTCTTAACATGTGAGATATTTGGTGTTGTCTAGTTTTCTTTTTCTTTTCTTTTTTTTTTTTTTTTTTTGTCTTTTTTCCGTGTCCGGCAACGGATCGCAACCCTC
>NW_007727500.1:90467-115859 GCF_000696425.1 Galeopterus variegatus
TTTTTTTTTTTTTTTTTTTTTTTTTTTTTTTTTTTTTGTCTTTTTTCCGTGTCCGGCAACGGATCGCAACCCTCAGTGTTGCCCCCGTACCGGACCGGGGACCGGCGACGGGATCGCAAGCCTCGGCATTGCTCCCGTGCCTCGCTCAGCCAGTGAGCGGGAGCCGGTCTGTACGTGGGATCCGAACCCTCGGACGGGAGTGCCGCCGCGCTCCCCAAGCGGCGCACTATCCAGTGCGCCACCAGGCCGGCCCAAGTTTTCTGACTGATTTTTTTCAACATTCATGTGAATTTTTGTAATTTTTCAGAAACAGCCAGCTATGATATACTGAAGCTTTCTTTTAAAAAATATGTTTTTGATGTTCTAATTTGGGTATGTTCACAGTATTGATGATGGCCAATGAATGTCATCCTGTCTTTTCTTCTGGACGTCTTCTCTTCTGTACTAATGCCACTGGAGTTATTTCTATCTAGTGTTTTAGCAACCAGACTTGATTTACAAACAATGATGGCTTCATCTCTGAAACCATTTTATTTTCCTGATATATTCAAGAATTTGAATTTTCTTTTTCTCTGGTATCCAATAAATAGTCTCCTTTCAAATTTTTGCAAATATATAGTATAAACAGGTAGAAGTAGATTCCAAGCCTAAAACTTTAAGATTAGCAAAGTATAATTTTATTTTACTTACTAAATGAGTATAAATAGGTATGACTAACTAGTGGATTATGTAGCACATTTCTTATGCATTAGGAGCAGAGCATGAGAGATCAAAGAACTTACTGTTTCATGTGGCAACTTTCCTTAACTATGAAATAATGTACTTGCTGGCATATATTATGGCTTATTAAGGGGATTGATTTGGTCTAGGCAATAAACATCATGTCAGACATGCCTGGCAGGAAAACCTGCTTAATATGTTTTGTAATAAGATGGAATTTTTTGTTCTTGAAAACATCTGCCAACTGAATTCAAGAGTGAAGACAGAAAATGTCATCAATTTAGTGGTAATCCTATAAATTTAGTTTCTTTTTGAGCAACACATATCAAGACACACAAAATTCCTGGTGTTAATCACCACTGGTAATAGTACTTTGTAAAATGATGAAACAAAAACATTTTATTTTTATATAATGTGTTAATTAATTCATAATGAATTTTAATATTTCAACTGATAAAATTTTAACAAGCATCTTGCCAACAGATCATTTTTTAAAGCATCTGTTTTATAATGTGTTGGGTTGAGAACTGAGTCAAATGGCTAAATATGTACATATATTCTTTAAAAAAACATATTTCCACCCCCATAACTACAAATACACTATTTTTTTTTCCACTTAGGCCACCAGGGGCTGCTGCTGTTCATATTGGATTTTACTTTCCTTAGAAACTGAGTACCCCAATCACATTACATCTTTAGCTTTCTGTCTTCTTTTCTTTTTCTTTTTTATTTTTATAGCCCCAAAATCTTTTAAAATATAACTGGAAAATAGAAAAAAAGGCTTAGCTAGTACCTTAATAACCAATATAAAAGTTTATTTTTATAAATGTTTTTCACATCCCAAGGCATTCATATTTTTCCAAATCAAATTAAAACCTGTAGTCATTGAAAGCAGATTGTGATAATAACTGTTATATTTCCTGTTTGTAGTGTGTGAATAATGTTCTGAATTATACCATGGAGATACAGTATGAAGATAAGGTTAATAGTGCAGAGACTAACAGACCTGAGTTTAAATTCCAGCTCTTCCACTTAATATACTGTGACCTCATGTTAACTTCCCTACACCTGAAAAATGGAATGATAATATATGTAAAAAGTAAACATAGTATCTGGCATATAGTCTTGGGGCTTTAGAGCTCATAACTAACATCTTATCTTCTCTCAGGTTGAAAATCAATTGAGAGGGAATCCAATTCTGAAGGTCTTTGGCCCTTGTACCTTTTAGTACCTTTCTGGGCTGTTTTTACTGACACCAACCAATTCTTCAATTCTCTGACACCAATTGGGTGTCCATCAATTCAATTCTGACATTATCTACTTGGAGTTCGTGTCAGATCCCACAAGTTAAAGGGCTCAGTGTCCCAAAAGACTGCCCCCACTTCAGACCTCAGTCACAAGTCCCAGGAACCACTCATAACTTCTGATCTACTGGATATAAATGGGGGTTCCCACACCCTCTCCTCAGGTTAACTAACTTGCTAGAATAGCTCACAGAACTTAGGAAAATACTTACATTTACTGTTTTATTATAAAGGGTGCAACACAGGAACAACCAAATGGAAAAGATGCACAGGACAAGGTATGTGGGAAAGGGTGCACTGAGCTTCCATATCCTCTCTGGGCACACCCACTCCCAGCACACATTAATGTGTTCACTAACCAGGAAGCTCTCCACTTCTTGGAGGTCAGTGAATGAGGCGGAAAGATTCCACCCTCTAATCTCCTAGTCTCTCTGGTGGCTAGCCCCATCCTGAGGCTAAGGGCCCTACCCTAAATCACTTCATTAGCATAAACTCAGGTATGGAAAGGGAATTGTTATAGATAACAAAAGACATTCCTATCACTCTGGAAATTCCAAGAGTTTTAGGAGCTGGAACAAGGGACAAAGACCAAATACATTTTTGTAGTATACCACAACCTCAGTCTTACACTCCTCCGTTTGGAACTCAGCAATATTACATAGGAGTCAGACAAAAAGAGATCAAAATGCCAGCTTTACTTATTGATATAGTTCAACTGGAAAATTTGACTTACATCTGTGGCTAATGGTTTTCCTGATGTATTCCTTCCGAAAGGAATTTTCCCCTTATCCTGAAAACACCCTTTGCCTTTCACGTGGTGGAAAGCAAGCAGGAATGCATCCTTCCTGCAAGCCTGCTTGAAAGATGCTCAGAAGGGCTGAGCTGAGAATGTTCAGTTTCTTCTCCCAAATATGCTAATCAGATAAACACTCCTCCTGTGGGAAAGAAAGAATGATGGATATGGAGAAAAACTAGGGATGGTACTCTAGCTGAAGTGCCTTCATATGAGGCCAGGAGAGAAGTGGTTCCTACCTGAAAAGAGTGAGTCCCTAATAAAAAAAAAAAAAAAAAATCACATTATGTTGCATTTTCTAACAACTCAATAAAACAATATTAAAATGTAATCACTAACTATTCACTAAAGCATACCTTAGTTTCTTCATTTTAAGGTTTTAATTTAAAAAGGAAACTAATCAAGCCTGATTACTGAGAAAGTAGCCACAACATTGTTTAATTTTAAAGCATTAAAATTAAGGGCCATTCTATTTTGAATCATCAGAAATTAATCTTTATATTTCCATGTTTTATGCTTCCAACGTGTAGTAAACACAGTAGAATTTTTAATAAAGATTTGATGAAATGAATATTACTTTCTTACATGAATCTACAAAGCAAGAGAGACAGATCTTTCTGTATATAAATCTATTCTGATATTCACTAGCATGAGATTAAAAGAATTGTTATACTAAGTACAGCAAATCATAACTAAAGCCAAAATGTTTCATTACTTTAGTCAATACTTTAGTTATACTAAGTTTCCATTTATATTGTCAGAGCTAGGGCTCAGACCCTTCACACCCATTGTACAGACTAGGTCCCCAGACCCCTCACACGCCAGGCTCCAAACATTCTTTGGATTTGGTAAAAAAAGCCAGTAATGAAGAATTACAAATCAGTAAAAGAATTAGATCTTTAGATTTATAATAGAAATTATGATAAAGACCAAAGCTGTGCATTTTTGGGTTCTTGGTGGACATTGACCAATTTTTAAGGGATTCTGTCATAAATGTGATGTAGTAGAAAGAAAAAAACTTCAGAATCAAAGATAAGTGTGCTATCTATAATCTTAATTCTGTCACTTACCAACTGTGACTTTAGGCAAGTCATCCCTCATCTCTTTTTCAGTTTCTTCCTGTACAAAATAGGGATAATCATATCTATTAGGCTTTTGTAAGGAAAGATGAGGTAAATTAACACATATGAAAACAGCGGGTGGGATACCTATGATTCAATATATCCCTGTCTCCTTTTTCTTCTCTTCCTACCCGCTTTTCCCTTGGGAAACATGGGAAGAGTTATGGCAGAATGAGGTCTTTCAGTGATTCTCAAAACTTTTGGTCTCAGGACCCAAGGTCCTTAACATTACATGCTCAAACATTATTACATGCTTAAACATTATTCAGGTCACTAAATGGTTTTTGTTTATATGGGTTATAGCTACCATAAAAGGAATTGAAACAGAAAATTTTTAAATATTTATTTTAAAGTAGCAATAGTAATACTGTTATATAAATATATTTAATACAAAAATAACATATTTTTATGGGAAATAACTATATCTTCCAAGACAAAAAACACCTAGTAAGAAGTGTGGTGTTTCTGAAAATCCTTTTACTATCTGACTTAATGGAAGACAGCTGAATTCTTACATTGTTACTGAGCAAAGGCTCGCTGCCTAAGGCACACAGAAGCCAAAGCTGTGCCACTGGTCTTTTAGAAAAGAAAGAGCTTGGTTGCATGGGAGGCAAACTCAAATATATCTGTCTGATCTGGGGTTGAATTAAACTTCTAGGGGTTAGGGGAACATGTTGGTATGCAGAAACGCTGGTGGAACAGGTTTTGATTGGTGGGCTTTAGCTCTGGAACTGTCTGGACCACAGACCCCTGGCTCCTGAAATGGCTCCAGTGCTTCAGGTTCTGTTCATGTCTTGGCCTCTTTGGTTCTGTGGGGAGAAACGTTGATTCTGGATGTTATTTGGAGGTCAAGGCTGCTTCTGTTATGCATGCCCAGGCTGCATGATTTGCAAATTTCAGCTCAGCTCCATCTGCAAGAAATCTTAGGCCATGGTTAAATAGATCTGGTTTAAGTTGGTCGCATGGTTACCGACATCTGTTTCCATATTTACTATCTTGTGATAAGTTGTCTTCATTGATGTATATGGAGAAAATCTGGGCTCGCGCAGATAAGCAATTGTAAAAGGAAGGACTATTTTAATAGCTTTTTCAGATAATTGTTTATATTCTTTTGTTACACCATACTTAACAAGTAGTTTCTTAAAGATTAGTTGCTGCATGGACTCTAATACACATTTCATACTCTAATGAAAATCCATTGGTCTGTCTTGTGCTTTGAATGGATCTTATACTGATGAATGATTTTGTAACATCATGCATTGGTCATTTGGAAAATATTGTTTCACTGAGTTATGCACACCATCCGAATGTTGATACTGTTTATTATACACTATAAAAAGTTTCTATCTATTAAAATTACCAGTATTAATCAGAAAAGTTTTGAGAATTGAAAAACTATCAAGCTTATCAGGGAAGATACGTGATTCCCAAAATTCTAACTTTCGCAAGAAAGCTTAGTTTTTATCACTGGCAGCAAATACCATCAGTTGTTTTCCTTGGACTGTCAGGCTTACTTTGTTCATTGTCAAGAAAATGTCTTCCAAATACCTGAATAATCATAGTTGGTCTTACAAGTAAAAAATGATGTTCCTTTAAGAAAGCGGCTGCTTTAGCTCGAAACTCAATCCCTATGCAATACCTTCCTTCCAGACAACCACCATGGCATAGCTTGATATGCAAGTGCTTTATGTGTACTTTCATTTCATCACTTAGAATATTAAACAGACATATACTCATGGGTTGAGATTTAATAAAAGTAATTTTACTGCTTCATCAACATTTTAAAAGTGAAGTTGGGTTTTCCCCCCCTGTATGTGGCAATGAAGAATATGACTACAAGTATAGTTTGATACCACTGCCTTCATCTGTGCTGTCACAGTTTTATCCTCCATTGCTTTTTAACCATTATTGCAAATGCCAACACAATGACAAGCATACATAATGTCTTAGTATTATAATGAAATAATTTTGACCTTGCAGACTCCCTGAAAGGATCTCAGGAACCTGCAGAGGTTTTGGGACCACATTTCTAGAACCACTCATCTCCGTTCTCTTTTGGAGTTGAACATAGAAACAATGAAATAAAGTAGCATGTAAGACTAGAATAAGAACCATATTCCAGTTGATGTGTTAGATAATGCAAAACTAGATCAATCAATACGAGCAGCTATGAAAACTGAAATAGAGAACTAGAAAAGGGTAGGACTAGTTCATTGAGGCTTTTGGATCTATTCAGTTTTAACTCTTCTCATTTGGACTCAGGGAGCACTGTGTGTAGACTGCTCCATCTGCTCCCTCTCTCCAGCTACCCTTCCCCCTGCCCTTTATGGAAACTAAAATATCAGTCCACTGACAAGGCCAGTGGAATTTGAGGATTTAGAACTTGTTTTCTACTGCTCTACTCCCAACAACAGAAGGCCCTGGAGAATCACTTGGCTGTTTGGGTTTTAGCAACTGCAGCTTTTATTCCCTTCCTGTTTCCCCTAAAGTGGGTCTCTTGCTTCCTAAGAGAGCCGAGATATTTGTGCCTACTTTCCAGCTGGGATCTAATTTATTACATATTCTACTAACCCTTTACTGGTGCTGTCTCCCTGTTTTAAGTTTGCCTTGCTTTGCATTAGAATGATTCAATAGTAGGTAAGAGTTGCTGGTATCTGGTATGGATGCAACTCAGGTTGCGTGCATTATCACCTCAGGCAAATCACTTAACCAGTTTTAGTCTCAATTTTATCATCTGAAAAGTAAGGATAAAATAGTATCTACTTAATAGGGTTGTTAGTGAGAATTTAAAAAGGTAATGCAATTAAGTACTTAGACTACAGAGTTTGGCACATATTATGCCCTCAATAAATGTTAATTATAATTATTGTAAGATATTTGATTTACTGTCCAAGTTGCATCTGTCCATGACTCTGTTCTGAAGCCATGCTCTTCCTAGTTCTCCAAATTGTTTCTTGTGTAAGATAACATTTGACAGTAACAGTCTAAAATACAATTAGATTGACCATGCCTCTATTTGACTGTTTGTGAATGTTGGCCCCTCCCTCCACTCCCTCAATCTCCATCCCCTTCTTGGGAAGAAGCGACAATTGAAGATTCTCTGTCTCCAACTTCTTCCCCCTAGCTGGGGACTTTGTACATCCATTTTCAAGTTAGAAGTAGTTGTTTGTTTGTTTGTTTGTATAATCCTCAGAATAGTCTAATATATTTCCTTGACTTTACAAATATCTAAAACGAAGCTAAGAGATGTGAATAGATTTACTCAGAGTTACTGTATACGCCTAATAAGAGTAACTAAACCAAGGTGTGAGCCCATCTGACTGCAAAGTCTATGTTTTTCCCACTACACTACATTAGTATTTCCCTTATAGATTCATTTTATTTTGATTTGAATTAGATATGTGCATTTGTAAACATTATAAAATTATATGTTGATTTATGTTTTGAGCATGAAATTAAAGCTTAGAACACTATTGATTTCATCTCAGACTCATATAATATTAATTTTATTCTCAAATATTATTTTTATTATACAAGTATTTATGTTTTGAGCATGAAATTAAAGCTTAGAACACTATCGATTTCATCTCAGACTCATATAATATTAATTTTATTCTCAAATATTATTTTTATTATACAAGAGTAAAACATTAGTTTTTATCCTGAAAAATAACAGATGTAATTATTGGCTCATTTAGGCAATCTGTGAAAACAAAGGTAAAATTAGCTTTGAATATTAATCATAATGGTCATATACCAAGACTTTCCATAATTTTTCTTTGTCCTAAAATTAATTCTTATACCTGAATTTATTTTCCTAAAAGCTTTAACATAGCTTACTAAATGTCCAATAATTGATGTGTCTCTGTGAAATTTTGGAAAATCCCCTCCCCCAGAAGGTGACAAAGAGAAAGATTACAAGGCTCTATCTTCTGGGATAAAGTTTTATGTTCTGTCATAGCAATAATATTATCAATAATTTCCAGAGCTATGTAATGGATTAATAAATTAAAAAAACAAAACAAAACTTCGAGCCATCAGATAAAAGTTTAGTTTTAGAATTAGAATTTTACGCCGGTAAATTAGGTAAATCTATTAAGACTAAAATCTATTTAGTTGTTATTGAGAAGAGGAACTCGTGGTTTTTTGTAATGTTGCTGTTCTAAATTTTGGGCAGTGAAGCATATTTTTCCCATATTAAAGGGAGTGTGTACAACCCATTCAGCCCACATTTGTTTACTGTTTTATATTAAGAGTATGTTTGGGAATAGCATTATTTATAGGAGAAGAATTCTACCAGAGTAGGTTGCCAAAAGATAATATCTAAAACTTGGTAGGTATTTTTTATACATTCCAAGTCCATCTAATTTATTTGTAGGTGTCGATAAGGAAACTAAGATTAAGAGAAATTATATAACTTGCTCGGAGTTGCACTGTTATTAGTGACAAAGCTAGTACTGGGAGCTACCATTCTGGTTCTCGATATTTTCATACTAACATGAGGTTTTTTTCCCCCTCATTTCATATTCTGAAGTAGCTTCTCCTTTGGCCTTCGTTTCAGTGGCTGGAGAGAGAGAGAGAGAGAGAGAGAGAGAGAGAGAGAGAGAGAGAGAGAGAGAGAGAGAGAGAGTGTGTGTGTGTGTGTGTGTGTGTGTGTGTGTGTAGATTATTAGGCAGGGGAAGGAATAAGTACTCATTAAGTAATTTAGGTTTGAAGCTAAAAGTTACTTGAATAAACACTATTTCTAACATAATCAGTTTTAAGATTAAGAGGAAGAATATAAATTTGAGAACCTTGGTGCATTATATGTGAATTGTGACATTAACTCTATATTTCATTCACACCAGTGTTCTTTACTTTTTTTTTGGTGGCTGGCCAGTATGGGTTCTAAACCCTTGACCTTGATGTTAGCAACACCACACTCTAGCCAAGTAAGCTAACTGGCCAGCCCTCTCATAGTGTTCTTTATTTTGATTTCACACAGGAGAGTGAAAGAATTCCCTCAGAAATTCTTGTGCAAAGTACATACATAAATAATAATGCCATCAAAGAAAGGCTATTATTTGTACCTATATATCTCAATCAATTGAAGATTGCTTGGATTATTATCTTTTTTCATTGACCCTCAAACCTTTTTATCACATTTTAACATCTTTGAGTTTGGGAAGCATCTCAAAAATCAATGGCATATCACAGTTTATTTGGCAGTGTTTTTTCTCTTAATGGTACATAAAACAGTAGTGCCTTTTAGCATTGATGGCATCTTAGATAGTGAAATATGGTATAAGACAGGGCTGCCTAGTTACATAGCTCTAAGGGGACAAAATTCTTATTGGGTACCCTCCAGAGATGTGCAGTATGTATACTGTGTCCAAATGGGGTAGCGTTAGTAGAGATGGTGTGGAGGTTCATTCATTTTCCTTCATTTTACCCCATATTTGACCCCACAAATTGTATGAATACCACCTGCCTACTCTTTGGTAAGTAGGTATGCCTCCGTAAATGTTTCTTTACATATTTACACATTATTGTAGTCAATTGTGTTCATATATTTGCCAAAGCAGATTGAGAGCAAATTTGAATTCTCTCCAGTACTAGATATATTATTGAGAAGAGGTAGATCTTTAGATAGTATACATAGATGATAAATCCAAAAAGTAATGACTAAATTGTTGGGTTAAGTAGAGATGTTAGCCCTTAAATATCCTAATTGTTTGCATAATGCCTTTTACTTTTAAAGTTTCTTTTGGCATTTTCAAGATACCTGAAATAACCATTAATTAGGTAAAAGTACAATATCAGTAATAGGTTGAATTCTGTTAGTACACCTTCATTGTTTTTGTACCATGTCTCAAGTGCTAGACGTTAAACATAAAAGATTGGAGGAAAATAAAACATTTAATTTCTACTCAGGACACATGAAATTAGCCAGGATAGCATATCAAGATATCAAATGTATCTTGAAACGGAAGGAACATATTCTGTTTAGTGGCACATGTTAGGTAAAAGATTGGAGGAAAATAAAACATTTAATTTCTACTCAGGACACATGAAATTAGCCAGGATAGCAAATCAAGATATCAAATGTATCTTGAAACGGAAGGAACATATTCTGTTTAGTGGCACATGTTAGCATGAATTTCCACACGTTAGAATGAATTTCCTAATCTTTCAGTTCATTTGAGCACTGTTTACAAAATATCATGCTAGCCCTTTGTGAAATACAGAAATAGAAAAGCCAGAATCCCTCTTCTCAAGGAGCTCACGGTGTAGTGGGGAGGCTGAAATATTCCTAACCAACTCTGATATTAGGCAGATTGTGGTCAGTATTTTGATGCAGTTCATATGTAGCATTGGAGATGAGTAAAGGAAAATTTATTTTTCGATGGAGACTTGAAAGGTGCTTTCACAACTATTAACATATCATTAGTAATAAAAGTCAGACACTTAAGGATTCAATTATAGACCAGATTGAATTTTAAAATTTGAGAATTACTTTGTATGTTTTCTTTACTAAATACAATTTCTCATTGCAACAAGAACCTCAGTTTTTGTGCAAATTATATAAATTTCTTTACATAATGTTATATAACATGATTTTTTGTTGAATATTATAAACCACTTCAAAATTTGGCACTTAAAAAGTATTAATTTGGTGGATATTTTTGACACGTTCTGAAAACTATTAATATTTCAATTTCCAGTAATGTGGTAGTATTTATTCATGCTGCTTAAAATTCTTTTGCCCCTACTTTTGCTCAAATGAAGCTAATCAAATGCATAAGAAGCATCTCAAAACTGCTAGAACCATTTAATGTCCCCTAACTAATTCTTTCCTTCTTTTGCTTTCACCTCGTCCACCAAATGATCTGTGGTATATTCACCGACAGCCCTTGTTGTTTAGGAGAAATAATATAATTGAAAATAATTGCATCTAACATTTTAATAAAGTTTTATAGGTCATAAAACATTTTCACTTACATTTTATCCTTTAGGAAATATATGGTTGATAATTAGCAGTTTTTAATGAAAACTATGATTTTTATTTAGTTTCTTCACATTTTCTTAACTGCTAATGCCATTACTGACATTTGTTAGTTCCTTCTTGTGTGGGTTTAAATAGTTATTTTTGGCAAAAGATCTAACTAGTAACTTTCTTCAAAAAGGATTAAAATGAACAAATTAATCTTCATGGGAGTCTGCGAAGGTCCTGCTCTGTTGCAAATGATTTTAACTGTTGGAATATCTTACATAATATAGTTTAAGTAGGAGAGTTCCTGAGGAGGTTCCACTCTAATGCTAAAATAACTGTGTTTATCCACGTACACAGGCCTTCCTTTTTACACTCCCTCTCCCCCATTACTTTGACTTTAGTTTTTACTGGAAAAGTTTTTATGTTATTCCCTAAGTAGAATATTATAAACTTCATCATGATAAAGATTCTGAGTTAATTGGCTTTTTGTACCCTGAAGCACCTAACAAGATACCTTGAATATAATAATTCTTAAGTTGTTGGATGAATAAATGAGTTAAATGGCTTATTTTAAGATTTGACTTTACTTAGACTGCCCTCTCCTCACCTTTCTGATCTCAGTTCCTGCCCCTCTTTCCTTTACTTATTCCATGCTAGCCACATTGGCCTCCTGCTTTTCAGTTTTTGCACTGACTGTTCCCTTACCCTACAGTGTTCTGCCCCTAGATATATGCATGTCTAACTTCCTGAACTCATTTAAGTATTCTCTCCAATATCATCTTAGTAGAGGCATACCTTGACCACTGTAATTGAAATTACAACCCTACTTACCCCCTCCCATTTTCCTTACCCAGATCTACTTTTTCCTTTTTCCTTAACACTTACCACCTTCTATCATATCATATAAATCACTTATCCATTAAATATTGTTTATTGTCTATCTCCCCTATTATTATGTAAGCCCTAAGAGGGCAGGTATCTCTATTTTGTCATCAGCATGCCACAAGTGCTTAGCATAATGCCTAGTATAAAGTAGGCACTGAGTAAAATTTGGTGGGTGAATCTATAGGCTGAAATGTACTGTTTCATTTGGATTCTCATATACTGATAGAGATTATCTTATTAATAATTGATTGTATCTGATGCCTTTTTTTGAGAACTTACTATGCGCTAGATACTGCACTAAGCACTTTGTGTATGAATCTTGATTTAACTTCAGTTAGCCTACTTTTTCACTATATTGGGGGTTGTTTATGTTCTTTTGTCTTATACTTAATTGAATATTCACTCTGTGTTATTCATCTTTGTATCCATATGTGGACCTCAAATATTAATTAAATGAAAGAGTGAGTGAAAAATTTTTTATTTTGACAAGTATGGTAAACTTATGTTCTTATAGGGAAATATAATATGGAGCCTAGTGACTAGAATAGAGAAAATATATACTTCTTTTAAGATTATGAAAAACTAAAACTGAAAATATTTAAAAATTTTCAAGAACATATTTTAAAATATTTAAAAATGTATTTAAATATGAAGGAATGTGTTACATTTCTTTTAATGGGTAATCTCAAATGTTATTGAATCAGGTTAATAGTTTAAGTAGTAGTACCAACTATTGAGCTAAAATTATGCAGCAAATGGTTGCTTGTTGACCTAAGGTATTTCAAAATTTTTGAAAGATTAGTAATAAAAAAAATGCTATATTTAAAAGGCTTATGTGAAGATCCTCTCTCTGTTGAGAAGCCTTCCAGTTTATTGTCCTCTGTAGTCCAGAGCACACTCAGGAAGCCAAAGTAATTCTGTAAAAAAGCCACTTAAATGACCCCATCAGTTGTGCTAAGCTCTATTCCCACCCTCCATTCTGAGGAGTTTTTGTCCCTTCAGAGCCTCCTTTGGCTTCATACCAAGGTTCTGCCTGCCCTGTGTAATGTGGATGGCCTGCCTGTCTTTCATTCAGCAGCTGCCCAAGATGCTGCTTTCTTTAGAGCTATAACCTAAGTGGCAAGGGACATCTCCCTTCTCACTGGCAAGAGATGGGAGGTGGGAAGTAGATATTCTAGACTCATCTCTCTGGGTCCTTACTTCTTGGGGAGAAAAAAAGCAGGCAGTTACTCTAAATTATTCTAAATTAATATATTAATATAATTCTCAAATTTAGGCCCACTTAGTTATAATGATTATTTTTAGAAATTAGTGATGAAATATTCCTTTCATAATAGTCAATTGAACACTTAAAAGTGGAACATTTTTAAGAAGTAACTAATATTATTGGACATTTTATAAGATTCTATTCAAATTCTAAAGCATTCTTTTTTTTTTTTTGTCTTTTTCCGTGTCCGGCAACGGATCGCAACCCTCAGTGTCGCCCCCGTACCGGACTGGGACCGGCAACGGGATCGCAGCCCTCGGTGTTGCTCCCACGCCTCGCTCAGCCAGTGAGCGGGAACCGGTCTGTATGTGGGATCCGAACCCTCGGCAGGAGCGCCGCCACGCTTCCCAAGCGGTGCACTATAGCAGTGCGCCACCGGGCTGGCCCCTAAAGCATTCTTTAGAATATGCTGTCTTATATCTGATATCTAACCTTAATGTCTCATCCTTTTTTTAAAACTTCCTGATCCTCCCTCCTTCCCTCTATGCCCATGCAGAAATAAGCCTGTGCATAGGAACACACACACACACAAACACACAAATGGTCACAGCCTCCTGTTAGCCACCTTGTATATTGCATTTAGCATAATTTTTATCACTTTCTGAAATTAAAGAAATAATTAAGGTTAAATGTTTATTCCCCAAAATAGACATCTATTTATTTAAAAGAAAGACATATTTTTAGGGCTTGAATAGACATCTGTTTAGCAAGGTTGTCTGTTATAGTATTATCATTTGATTCATACTGGAGTCTCTAGTTCATTCTGTGCTTAAGAGAGTTAAGTTCAAATTGTGGTGCATTGTGCAGATTGTCCAGGTCAAGCTGCTTAAGACTTTCAGGGGAACTTATTGGTGACAGTATTGTGATGTGGAAATGCTGTTACTATTTCAATCATCAGACTCAACTATTACTGCTGAAACCCAGTATAACTTATTAACAAGGAATTTGTTGATAGGAGCTCTAACACTTGAAGAGTCATTGAATTTGAATGAATTTACATTTGTAAATATGCTCTGGCATACATAACATTGAATATACTTCATTATATTAGACATTTTTATATTAGGGAAGTGATAAATTATAATATTTAATTTTAAGGTTAAGAATATTGGCAAAGATGTGACAAAGATATTGGTCTGTTTTTATTCAAATGTTCTAATAGAAGATCGAATTTCTCTATTACCTCTAAGTAGAATATACATGATCAAAACAGTATATCTTTTTCTAAATGAGAAAAACTTTAGAACTTAATTTGGGAAAGTGTTAAAAATTCTGAAACTCAAATAACACATGACCCTTTTTGTAAGAACTCAATAATAACAATGTGGACACCTGATAGAGAAATGTACTAGGTTCTAGAAAGTACTTGGGTTATGGGGACGGGTGAGACATAATCCAGATGGGAGGTGAGAGTAGAAGATCCATCGAAGGTTTCCTGGAGGAAGTGATACTTGGAATGATCTTAAATAAGTTAGCAGATCTATAAAAGGAAAGTAGAAGTTTAGGAAAGGGAGTAGCGAGAAAAAGGGCATTCCGAAGAGAAAAAATTGCATAAGCAAAGGCATGGGAGCAAGAAATAGTATGTGTGTTTGGTTTTGGAGGAAGATGGTTAGACCAGAAAGTTTAACACTAGGAATAAAATTATTTGTTTACAAAAAGAAATACTTAAAAGAATATGCTGATTTTCAAAACACATATGGTGATTTTTGCTTAGTTGCTTTATTTTACATCTTGAACCAGAATGGGAATTCAGCTGTTTATTGTGTACATTTAACATAAATATTACAGTTTTTTTTTTCTATACGGTTTACCCTTTAATGTCTTGTTTAACAAGTTCTTTTTTTTTTTTGTCCTTTTTGAGACCGGCTGCACCGCACTCAGCCAGTGAGCGCTGTGAGCATACCGGCCATCCCTATATAGGATCCGAACCCGCGGCTGGAGCGCTGCCGCGCTCCCAGAGCCGCACCCTCCCGAGTGCGCCACGGGCTCGGTCCTTTAACAAGTTCTTACCTACTCTGAGGGCACAAATATATTCTACTATTTTCTTTCATGTGCTTTAGAGTTTTTCCATTCACATTTAAGTTCATATTCTATCTGGAATCGATTTTTATGTTTGGAATGAGGTTTGAATCCAGTTTTATTTTTTCGATATTGATAATTATCCTGACCCTGTTTATTTGAGAGACCATCCTTTCTTCAATGATATTTACACGTAAGTATTTAAACATTAGAAATTTGTTTTTATGTTTATTGTGTGGATAGATCTCATTAAAATTTCTTTCAAAATAGTTCATCAGTTTTCCTAACATCATTTTTAAAATAATACATTCTTTTCCCACTGATTTGAAGTGCCACCTTTACCATAGATTGGATTCTTGCATTCTTGCCTTTGTTCCTGGGTGGTCTTCTATTCCTTTCAAATGTCTGTCTATACTTACCAATGCCTTTCTTGTACAATTATTGAGTGTTGGGGTTTTTTGGTGGCTGGCCAGTACAAGAATTAAACCCTGGACCCTTGGTGTCATCAGCATCACACTTTAACTAACTGAGCTAACCAGCCAGCCCTAATTATAGAGATCTTATAGAATATTTAGTATCTGGTGGTGTCTCAAGTTAATCCTCATCCTCATTTTGTTCTTTTTTCCTCTCTCTTCCACACACACTAATTTGAAGTTAGAATTTTAGCTCTATTCTACTGCCATTACCAACAACATTCTCTTATCCCTTTCCTTCTTTTCCTTTCCCTTTCCCTCATCTCTACCTTTATTAACATAGTGTTAGGTTATAGAGGGTTTTTTTTCTTTACATTAATAGTGTTTCTCCTTCTGGAATAATTCTTTTACATTTGCAAAAAGATAAATAACTATATTTATAACAATTATTTGTCTTTTTAATGTTTCAGTTCTCATTGCCAGTGCTTTTTATGCTATTTCTCCCCAATGCATATAATGCTAAATTTTATATCCTGGGCAATTGAAATAGATGATGGATTCTAGAAGTAGTTAGGATGCTAATTTAGGAATACAGCATTAGGATGGCAAATGGGCAGGATATGGTAATTGATTAAAGAAGGTTAAAGAAGAGGGAGCAATAGGTCTCCCAGGACCTGTCTACTCCATTGGATTGTAATAGAAGTGAGGTGAGCAAGCCTTAGGAAAGAAGTGAGATGAGATGGCTATCCTTAGAAAAGTCTGCCTGCAGCTGACATTGGGCTGGTGTCTAGGGACTTGGATTTCAGGGGGTTTCCTACCACCCTAACTGATAAGAGTGGCATACTGAGCCTAGACTATTTATGCAAACAATATGGTCTGTGCTGAACACCTGCTTTCCTTCTGGAAGTCTGCAGTCTTGGGAAGTGCTAGGTAAAGAGTATCTCTGTGACAAGCCTCTTGTAAAAACTTGGGTGCTCAGTCTCTAATGAGTTTTCTGGTAGACAACTTTTCATGTGTTATCACGATTTCTTGCTGGAGGAATTAAGCACATCCTGTATGACTGCACTTGGAAGAAGCTTGTGCCTGGTTTACTCTGGATTTTGCTCTAGGTACTGTTTCCCTTTGCTATTTTACTTTGGATGTTTTGCTGTAATAAATTATAGCCATGAGTATGAATGAAAGTAAAGAAGAAGTGAGGTATGTGAAGTCACTTTAAAGATTTATGGAACACATATAATGTAAGGTAGGTTGGTGTTTACGTCTTTGTGATAACTGAAATTTCAGCATGCAAAATTACTACAGTAAGCAGTGAGAAATAGTGGACAGGTCATTTTATACCTCTGAGGCTCAGTTTTTCCTCTGTAAAATGGATAGCAATGCAAATTGGTGGGAGGCCATGATTTCTAAACATCTGTGATTCCATGAAATAATGAAATAATTCTTATTTAAATATTAAATGTTTGTTCTTCTTCCATCCTTAAAGTGAGCTATAGTACTTTAATGAGAGTTTCCACTTTTTTTTAAGTTTTATCTTTGACTCTTTACTGGTTTTAATAAAAGGAAAGGAATACCAGATTGCATTTTATCAGTCAGTTGTATTCTGTTTGCAAGTTTCTGAAATATAAAAATACTTCTCTGGGATCATCTGACAAAACGAGGGAATTCCACTTTGCCTTTAGTGCTGCAAAACACACTCTTGGAGATGAAAAAAAAGCCCTCAAAGACTAGGAATCCCTAATTTTAACTACAAGTGCAATTAATATAAAGTGTATTGCTTTAATTGATAAAATTTGCTTGTAAACATTGGAGATTAAAATTATTTAAGTGGACAACTTTTTACCACTGTGCAGTTGCTTTCACAATGCATAGATAGAGAGGACATTCTACCCAGTTAACTAGTAAGGTTAGTTTATAGTTCTGGAAAAAAGTTCACATTGACTCCAGATGTTAAATACATGTGGTATTAATCTTGCCCATTCAGCTATACAGCATATTTGCAAATAATTACCATTAGACATAATTCCAAAAAGAGCATACATTTCAATTTCTACAGCATGATTGTCATAAGTTTGATGGTGAGTACCAGAAAGATACCAAAAAGTTCCTTTTATGTAGATAAAGAATATAAAAACTTAACCTTACAGGCAACTCCATAGAGCAGAGGACTCAGTGACTTTCTCTAAATAGGTAGAGCAAGTTTCTCTGGCCCTCAAGTGTCCACAGACCCTCTACTACTAACAACACTTGATCATAGTAAGGATCCCATCAGATATTTGAGAGAGTCAGTTATTCCCTACCCCACACATACCCACACATCTACCTGCATCTTTCTCGATATCATTATGGCCCTTCCCATCTGCTCTGGAAGCTCTGATGTAGGTCCTCCTGCTTTCCAGGTGCAAATTACTGAAAAACATCTCTGGCCTCTTCCTCAATTTATACTGTGAATTGAAAGAATTGAATGTCAATTTTCCAGTCATACCCAGGTTTCAGGCATATGTTCTATTTTTATAACTAGAAAGAGTTATTTATTCTTAATGTACTAGGGGACTTCAGAAAATTTGTGGAAAAATAGAATTAAAAGATAACATAATCTTTCCATGAACTTTTGAAGGCCCCTCATTACATACACACATATAAACATACATGCACATTTGTGTATGTGAGTATACATACATAAAAATTACTGTAGAGTTAAGATAAGATCATGGGATCTGAAGTTAGAGAGACTCCACTAGCTGTGTTATATTGGACAAATGACTTAAACTAGTCAGTTGCCTTATCTGTAAAAAGGAGATAATAATAATAGTGACTGCCCAGGGAAGGATTAAATGAATTAGAGCATATTAAGCATTAGCAGAATATCAAGTACAGAGTAAACACTTGAACAATGTTAGTTGTTATCACTGTTTTCATGGGTTTAGCATTTCTTGAAAAGCTCATGCCTTTTTATTTTCCTTGTTTTTTTTGATCTGGGCTAGTTTTCACCTAGCATTTTTTTTTTTTCATGTTCTAGGAAGTCCTCTGAAATTTAAAAATAGCTAAAGAATGTAGCAGACTTATGGCAATGGGAAGAAAAATCAACTATAAAAATATTTTACCTTTGAGACAAAGATTTGCATGTCATTCACTGTTGAAAGTACTATCTGACCTATTACTGGATTCACCAAAGTATTCTATTCCTCAGTTAGGAGGTTTTTGGGTTTTTTTTTTTTTCAGTCCTATTTAAATGCAGACTTATAAAGAAAATGATTTAAAGGAATTATAGGTAACTGATTTTTATAAACTTATGGAGGTTTAAACAGAGTACAGTCATCAAGTGGAAGGTATATATCATACATATGTGTATATGTGTATGTATATGCAGATACTTGACAAAGTTTGTGGGAAAATGCAATTAAAAGACAGTACAAATCTTTCAATGAACTTTTTTTTTTTTTTTTTTTGACTAGTAAGGGGATCGCAACCCTTGGCTTGGTGTTGCCCACACCGCGCTCAGCCAGTGAGCGCACCGGCCATCCTTACAATTTCAGTGTTTAACTTTGCTACAATGTGGTAATGATCCCATAATCTCATGTTTATGAACTCAGTAAAAAATTTTATTCTAATTTTTACATTCTGTATTTTTGTGTTAAGAATAATTTTGTTTTAATTTTAACTTCCAAGTTACACATTCCTTTGTTTGATAAATTCTGCTTTTCAAAGTATCTGCAGAAATTTTTTTTCAATTATTTGTTGGTATCTTATCCCAAGACCCCAAGGTTTGGCCTGTGTTTTTTGAGCTAAGACATGCTCCCAATCTTCCAGTTAGGTCAACCACAAAAATTAAGATATGATAAAAGGTCAGTAAAAGAAATTCATATCAAAACAACTACTCACCATGTCATTATGACAGCCTGCTGTAACAAATGTGCTTCTGTTTTAACTTATGACAATTAATTGCTAAAAGTAATTTAATCTGACAGAGGCAGGGTGTTGAAAGGCTCCTGGAGATGTCATAAAAGTGACCTTTCTGCCCATGTGCTGCCAAAAGCCATTTTTAACAAGGAGCTAAGGAAACAGTGCAACTTCTTTTGTACTTTGTTAATTAGTTATTGATTTGAAACAATGCACTTCCAAATACTGTTAGGTGAGTTAGATGCCAGCAAGGTCACTGTGTGATGGTCTACTCCTGACAATCTTTATAGCATATGAGAATTCTTTGAAGCCTTTTGTTCTGTTTTCCTAAAATTCAGATTGCCTTGTTTTCTAAAATGACACAGTTTTATTTTATCATTCATCTTTTTCAGCTTAAAATGTTTTGTATATTAATAATCTAATAGTCACTTTTATACAACATAGTTCCAGTCTTCAGAATCCTTATTTGTGGATTTAGTCTCAAATAAGTACATACTCTACAGAGAAAGTATACGTCATTTGATTAGTGATGCTGAAGAGGACAAGGAAATAATATTTCAGTTCTAAAATGGGAAGCAAGTTAGAGGTTCTAGAAATCATTTGTTGGACATACTAGTCCGCCTCTCTTTTTTTAAATTTGGATATTTAATTTTAATTTCAATGATTTTGTAATGTTGCTAATCGAAGTTAAATAAATGTCCTATAATTCTTTTGGAAAGTCTTTAGACTTTTAAATTACATTTCTTAACAAAGCATTTGTGTCGGTTAAAACTGTGGATCTTTGTGCAAATCAATTTGCAAAGATGCCGTGGAGAATAGAAAAATTGGAAGGAGAGGCAGCATAGCACAGGGGTTAAAAGTAGAGATTTCCAGCCCAGACTTCCTGTGCTCTAATCCTGAATTTCACTAATAAGCTGTTTGACCTAGACAAGCTGTTCAACTTCTCTGTGTGTCATTCATACAATGGGAACAATAATATTACCTGCCTCATACTGTTGTTGTGAAATTTGAATGAATTAATACATGTGTAGTACTGGTAAGTAGTAACCACCTGACAAATGTTAGCTACTGTTATTACTATAATAATTAATAATAAGATACAGTTCCTCTCCTTAATTTTGTGTTAAGAATTTTGTATTTAAATGTATGCATTGTTTTCAACAGATCAAAATAAATATAATTATTTTTTATCATATTTTTATTATTAAGTAAATTAAGGTATGTTTAGTATATATGGGAAATTTTTTTAATAGTATGGTAAAGTTATTCTCTGTCTTTGCATTTTGTGATGGAAAATAAGGAAACATCTGGTGTGTCTTAGTTCTAAAATCAGAACTGCTGATGAAATACACCAATTCGTTACTTTACTAAAATGTGGGAAGTTTTTTAGTTTGTTTAGATGGTGAGAAATCTAGGTTTGCTGTAGATAAAATGTTTTTCATGGAATAGAACATTCTGAAATGACTGCTTTTTATTAAATATTGTGTACTAATTGTGACAACTTGAAAGTTTTTTTAAAGTTAAATTATTTCAGTAAATATACTTCTACACAAATAGACAAAACTTTATGAAAAAATGTATTATAATAAATAATTGCTTAACATCTTCATTAACAAGGAAATTCAAGTTAAGGTACTGCTATCTACAACTATTAATTGACAAAATTAATTGACCAAAATATGAAGGAACTGTAATGCCTATTGTTGCCTATTGTTGGATGTAAAGAAGATTCCTCTCACATAGTATGGTGAGAATGTAAGAAACAGTGTAGTAACACATATTAAAATTAAAAACACGTAACGTTTCAACCTAGCAATCCTATTCCTGGGAATCTGTCCCATTACAGTAAAACCTGAATTTCAAATTTTAATCCATATTAGCAACAATTTTAAAGTGTCAGTTGATAACCAAAATTTAATGTCCAGATTTAAAATCATCTAAGATGAAATAGAATTCTAATAAATGAGTTCTAGAACTGCTACCTTGTCATTATTTTTAGAGAATAAAAGGTTACTTAAATTCAGATTTTTCATAAAGTTGGAATGTCAAAATTTGTTTGAATGAATTGGGTTCTACAACAATACATAGAGTAATTATTGTGTTGTTTGTTTTTTTTTTCTTTAAAAAATGACCGGTAAGGGGATCTTAACCCTTGACTTGGTGTTGTCAGCACCACACTCACCCAGTGAGCAAACCGGCCATCCCTATATGGGATCCGAACCCGTGGCCTTGGTGTTATCAGCACCACACTCTCCTGAGTGAGCCACAGGCTGGCCCCCAATATTATAGTTTTAATAAATATGTTTTCAAGGTGTTTTAAGAAGTAAGTTTATGACAAAGTAAGTTTTTATTGCAGGCACATAAATAACTTCATTACATCATTGTGATGTATCCTGACAGAAATCAAACATTTATTATGTGCTGTTTGCCAGGCTTCTTATTTTGCTTCTGTCCAGCCTCCCTATAGAATAGCAACTCTAGTTCTCTTTGTTCCCAAAGCTTTGCTTTATTTTATCAGAAAAAGGTAGAATTTTGGAGGTCTCTCAGGTTAACCTTCTATGTAAAAATATGGAACCTGTGCACCCGAGAGGGTAGGTGATCCACTCAAAGTCATAAAGCTAGTTAAGTGGCACTGTCTGGTTAAGAATGGAAGTCGTGTCTGTGTGTGTGCATGTGTGTGTGTGTGTAAATCGGCAATTGAAAATGAACCTCCCATAGTTTTTAATTAATTATTAATTCTTTGGAAATAGTTTACTCATTTCCTCTTTGACAGAGTAATCACAAACAATTCATCTTGTTAACATGTGTCCTGTAAAGCAGGGATAGCAAATCATAGGCATTTCCGTTTGGTCCATTGATGCCTAACGTTAATTTTCCTGCCTACATAGAAGTCTTGGCTTTCCAGGGCCTCAAGGGAATACCTGCTTCCCTGAGGATTATCTCCCCTCCTCCACTCCCTATATTTGTTTAAAATGTACTATGTAATGTCTTACTTTCTTAGATAGAGCACACGGAAAAAAATTTAACCTTTTCTTAATGACCCAGGGTTGACATTATGAGTTTTTTCTTTATTATAGGTATAGGGTTAGATTCAGATATAGGTACTATGAGATATATTTAGCTTCTCACTACACTATTTTGTCTAGAGAATGTTTTAGATTGAACTGTCTGGAATGCTTAGCATACCTTCAGTGTGCTGTCATAATACTAATTATCTTCAGGATTATAAAACAGTTTTCTAACTTTATCCCCTCCCAACACCCCCGCCACACACCCCCACGTTCCAAGAGTGGTTTTTTTCACTTCTTGCTCTACTGTGGTACTCATTAAATGGCAATAGCTAGATCAGCCTTAGTGAGGGAGATGCATGCATGCTTGTGGGCCCTTGCATAGCTCCATCCTTGCCACTGTGACTTCACTGCCCATGCATCAATTGTGCCAGCACTAAGGTAGCCAGTGACAGTCCAACAGATGTAAACTGGCTGAGTCATTCTTTTTTTTTGGTTGTTTACTGCCTATTCTGTGATGGATACTATCAGGTGGGTGATAACGTATGGTACAAAGATTTTCACTTAGTATAGGTCATTACTTTCTTTAAGCTTCCAAGAGCAATCCTACCGGGGTTCTGGTGCTATCTCCCAGGGTTCTTGCTACGTTGTTGTGGTAGGCAGAATAATGGCCTCCATTGATGCTCACCTCCTAATCCCTGGAACCTGTATGTATGTTACTCTATGTATTTTTAAATAATAATTTGTATAATTTGAAATACTGAGCAACTAGCACAGACCTAATTGTGTAAGGAAAGGGAAATATTGCTACTATTAGATGAAAGCCCATAGTAGGAGATAAACTGAATAAATACTGTGGATCATGATATGACTTTAGCTTTTCTGTGCATCTACAAGAGCCCCCTATGGGAAGTCAGTGGACATTGTAGTCTTGAAAAGCATGTGACTTTTCATAGTTGAGCATCTGTCAGGGAAAATCAGCAGAAATATGGCTATTTTCTATTTCTAAGCTTCCCATGGTATACCACTAGCTCCTAGTTTAATGAAAATACAACACTTTTGTTAGTTATAATAAGTATCCTCAGCTGAAACAGCAACAGAGCATGAAAAGGTGACAAGAATCCCTTCAGCATGTGGTTAGGAAAAGCCAAATACGAGTATGTACAAATCCAAGTCAGACACATTAGGTCATTATGTCTTAAGATAATGATGCAGTGGTAGTAGGGGCCTTGATGATAATAGCCCTCAGCATATCTGTCTTTTCAGTCACATTACCACCACCTGGTCTGGTTGCCCACTGCATCTCGTATACAGCTGTCATCCTGGCGTTTTTCTTTACTATTCATCAGAGGATTCCTTTTGTCATTCTCTTGTGTTATTCCTCCTGTTTCCTGTAGTTTGTCTTCCTCTTCCTTGGTTTATTTCTCACTTTGAAGAAGCAAATGAGATATATATATATATATATATATATATATATATTTTACTTTGTGTGTGTGTATTTTGTGCTTATATATTGAGAAAAAGAAACATACCTAATATGGTAATTGATTGATGATATTTTGGCTGGGTATAGAATTGTAAGTTGAAAATTATTTTCCTTTCAAATTTTGAAGACATTTCTTTATCATCTTCTTGCTTCCTTTTCTTGCTATTGAAAATTCCAAAATTGTTCTAAGTGCTAATCTTTTATTTTTCTTTCTTGAAAATTGTAGAATCTTATCTTTGTTCCTCAGTTCTAAATTTCACAATGAGGTGCCTCTATCTATATGGGTCTAATTCCATCCATTGTACTGAGTACTTGGTCAGCCCTTTCAATCTAGTATCTAATCTTCTGGGAAATTTTCTTAAATTATTTTATTGACGATTTTCTACTTTCTCTTTTCTCTTTGTAGAACTCTGTCTTTTGGATGATGGATCTCCTAGACTTATTATCTGATTTACCACTTTCTTGCTTTTCATATTTTTTGCTTCTGGAAGATGTTTTAACTTAATCATCTAACACTTCTATTGAATTTTCATTTTTTCTGTTTTGCTTTTAATTTGCAGAAGCTCTTTTTATTCATTGATATTCCTTTTTAATAGCAACCTTATTCTTGTTTTGTGCATGTGCTGTTATCTCTGAAGATAATAATGGCATTGTTTTTGAAATTTTTCTCTTCCTGCAAAGTCTCAGTTTTTCCCAAGAAACTTTTTCTATTTGTTGCATTCTCTATATTTTACACCTATAGGCTTTCTTCATATGTCTAATAATGTTTGGCAGTCTGTTCATATTTACCAGTGGAGATCAAAATGCTGATTGGAATTTCTAAGGATGTGGGTGAGACTATATTTGAGCTTCACTGTAGGTAATCTGAGTAGTCTATTTGTTGGGAACTTTCCCCCATGCACACTCCCATCTATCTGTACCTCTAGAACTTTTTTCTTATTTAGTTATCTGGTTTGATTTCCTAAAGAAGTCTTCTAGTCTTCTACCTGAAGACTGCCTACAGTGTAGAAGTTTAGAAGGGATGAAGGCTGGAGGGATGGGTTTGGGGTAGGTCACTACATTCTACATTTAATTTGTATATGGTTACTTACTCCCTGTTTTTTTCTTATGAAACTGATGCCAACTGTTTCTTATGTCCCCATTTCAAAACCTCTCCTGTAAGGAGGTGGAAGGACATTTACCAAGCTACATGGAGTAGAAGAGGGGAAAATAACTACTTATCAAACAGCCTTATTTTAGCACATATATCCCACTCTCCTTTAATCCAGGAGGTACCTGGAATCCTATCCCTATGCTTTGGAGGATTCTGCAGTGTAAATGGAGTTGGTTCTCAGCTTTCTCACTGCCAGTTTGAGATTGGACTTTCTCAGATCTGCTAAATTAGTTACCACTCTTCTATCTTCTCTTCATCTTCCAAAATGTTGTCATTTTTTCTCTCCCTCATTCTCCTACTCCTTGTGGACTTATGTCTTTGTTAAAAAAAAAATCTTTCAGTATAGTTTTTA
>NW_007727500.1:117175-122491 GCF_000696425.1 Galeopterus variegatus
GTGCTTTTTGTAATTGAGATATCTCACAGATGAGTAATGCTTTACCATTGGGAACCAGTGGCGTCAACTTAGCCAATTCCCAGGATGATAGAACGTGCCTTTGCAAACAGCCAAGTCCCCCATAGTAGTGCTCATTCTCAGCCTGAAGTGCTTAGTGCAACCATCCTTATCCCACCGCCATGGTCACTGGAGGGATGTGGGACCACCAGCACTTTATCACTGAGAGGTGGGTGGGGGCTGAGTATTGATCCTGACAGAAACACCTCTCATGAAGGGAATGGGCTGTCACCCTCTCAGCATTTGGACTGTGTGTGTAGAACCTAAATAGCTCATGGCTGGGGGACCAGGAGAGAAAAGCCTGAAGACATCTTTCACAGCATCAGGTAGAATGTGGCCAAGTGCCACTCCACCCTCAGACTCAACTGCTCGGCACATAAGACACCATGCTCATCTGCTGTCATGGAAGGTCTGAGGTGCATGTGGGGACCCCCAAGGGCTGAGGGCCTTAGAATCACTGGAAACCCTGCTGTCCTGGGAAGGGACGGTCTGAGGTGTGGAAACGTGAATATGGATCAGCTCAGGAGTCCCTGTTAAACTGAAGGGTCAGGCTGTGGTGAGCAGTGTAATGCACTGTGGGTACAGAATCAGACATTCACATTACCAGGCACACTGACCAGGAGGGCAGCTCTTCTGCTTACATTCAGGAGAACTCCCCAACCTCATGGTCCCCCTATGGCTTCCACCAAACCCTGTATCTATGGAACCTGCGACTCCTAAAAGGCCAGATAGTAACTAATTTAGATTTGCAGGTCATACCAGCACTATGTCAACTACTCATCTCTACTGTTGTAAGGTGAAAGTAGCCATAGATAGAATATAAACACATGTATATGGCTGTGTGACAGTAAAACATTATTTATAAAAGCAGGTGGCAACTTACTGACCTCTGTTTAGAAAAAAAGATTTACCACCATTGTTTTTGGGTTTTTTTTGTTTTTTGGGTTTTTTTTTTTGTCAGCTTTATTGTGATATAATTTATATACTATAAATTGTACCATTTTTAGTGTGCAGTTAGATGTGTTTGATAAGTGTATGCCATTGTGTAAACATCACCACAGTCAAGGTAAAAGAACATTTCCATCACCCCAAAAAGACTTTGCTTGTGCCCCTTTGCAGCCAGTCCCTTCCTACCATGTCCTGACCCAGCTGACCACTGATCTGCATTCTAACGCTACAGTTTTGGCTTTTCTAGAATTTCCTACCAGTTGAATCATACCATATGTAGTCTATTGTGTCTGGCTTCTTTCACTTAGCCTTATTCTTTGTTGTAAATGAATAAATGACAGGACGTAATTAATAATAGGTTTCAAGCCAAGTTCAGTTTCTCTCTCATAAGGTGGCAGAAGCTATTCAAAGAAAATAAGAACACATTGAACTTTCAGAAAACATACTCTTTTATTTCACAGAAAATGTCTTTTTTCATGTGAACTTGGCCCACCATACATGATATCTACATAAGCAACACTCTTGACCCAAAGGCCCTTAGCTGTTTGGTTCATTTCTGTAAAGAATAGAAACACTGCTTATGCCTACATGGAGAGAGTGATATTAAATGTGTTTTAACGAGGCTGTATGAAGTGATTAAGATTAGAGATATGGAGTCTTATTACCTTGGTTTGAATTCTGGCTCTGTTGTATACTAAGTATTTTTCAGTAAATTTCTTAATCAGTTTTCATCTGTTCATCTGATTATGGGGATAATCATCATACCTAAGTCATAGAATTAAATTAGTTAATATGAAGTATTTAGATATATATTAAAGTATTTAGTCACATACCGTGACTGCCACAGTATGTGCTATAGAAGCACATGCAATTAACATTATTATGCTTGCATTGTAGATTGTACTAAGAGGGGAAAGCCTAGATTTTATTAAAATCAATAAGATCATCAATGTTTATTTTGTTGGAAATGCTCAAGAGCACAGTTTTGGAATCTAAGAATCCTACTTATTAGCTCCATCTGCTTCCCATTGCAGGTCACACCTGTTTTGTGGCAATATGGCCCAATCATATAGTACTTGGCACCACATATGTAAATGATGGGCCAAAATTAATTTATTCCTTTTTTTAAAAAAACTAACTTCTTGTCAGTTAATTGTGGTTTAAATTTTATATTCAGACAGATAAAAAGAGAAGGTTTTATGTCAGCGTAACATAAACAATATCACAGTCATTTGTTAACAACACTTTCACACATATGGTTTAAAGGGGTAGGTAGTATAGCATAGAAGTTCAGACACTAGAACCAGACACACTAGTTTGCAATCCAGCTTGCAAATCAGCTAATTTGACCTTGAGCAAATTAATATCTGTAGACTGGAATATTTAGAGTATTTTTGTCATAACGTCATTGTAAAGATTAAATAAAAGCATATAGCCAGTTCAAGTGACTAGTATCCTTGGCAAGATATGGTAAAAGCTTAGGCTAGGATAATAAGAGTGGAAGTTGAGAGAGATTTACAGATCTAGAAATATTTTGGAGGATAAGTTAAATTGGATGAATATGGGAGGTAGGGGAAGTTAAAGGTGTTAAGGGTGACTTCCAGATTTTTGGCTTAAACAACTGGGTGGGCGAAGGTACCACTTACCAAGTGAAAAAGACTAAAGGAAGAACAAATAATGGGGAGCTGGAAATCCAATTCAGAGTTTACTTTGGACATGTTAAGTTTGAGATATCTGCTAAATTCAAATATGTTTGGATATGGTTCTGAATAGTGATCTTTTGTCAGTTGTAACCATTACAAATGTCTTCTGTGTATAACTGTTTATAATTTATTAATGTAGCAATATTGACCAATAGCATAGCCTTGAATCTGTCTTCAAGGTTGATTGTTATCAATAATATCTTGACACCTGAAAGGTAGGAAAAAATTGGTAGTTTCAAGATATCTCTAGCTTATAGATTCTTTTGTCTATTTTTGTTATGTTTAAGGTTGACTATTATGAAATTGCCATTTTTTAAAGTTAAAAACATCTAATACATGTATGGTTCAATTTAGTATTTAGAGACTAAATAGTGGTCCTTTATTTCTGGATATGTTTTTATTATATGCATGCTTAAACCATCAGTTTTATGCACCCGTATTAACCCCAGTCCTTTAATCATTGTTAAACACAAATGCACATAATTTGTAAAAGATCACACATTTAAAATATGCCAAAATGAAGATAAATTTTTAATCCAAATTATTTAATTGGATAAAATAAATTACATCCCATGTGACATTATAAAATATATTTTAGGGCCGAGCCCGTGGCACACTCGGGAGAGTGCGGTGCTGGGAGCGCAGTAGCGCTCCTGCTGCGGGTTCGGATCCTATATAGGGATGACTGGTGCGCTCACAGTGCTCACTGGCTGAGTGCGGTGTGGCTGGTCTCAAAAAGGACAAAAAAAAAAAATTTTAAAAATTAAAAAAACTAAAATAAAATATATTTTACATGTATCTATTCTTACAAATGTTTTGTTCCGTATTAATGCATAGTTTATATTCTGTTAATGTACAAAGGAGTTAAATAACAGAATCAAGTAAAAATTTAAGGCTTGAAGCTAAAGCATATACTTTCCTTGTATGTGCCTTCCTGGGTTAGGGCCATGTGGTATTTGTATTTCATTTTTTCTGGAATGGTACCCTACTAGCCAATTGCTAAAAAAGCGAGTTTCCTTTCATCTTGTGCCTGTGGATTGGTGGGGTGCAGTATTGTAACTTACATTTTTTCATCCTCATAATTTCATCTATCTCAGATATCTGCCTTCCATTTGGATTTTATTGAGCCATGCTTTTCCTAATAGAAAGACTTAGATTTTTAGAAGAAACAAGTTTGATTTGTAAATTTTGTCATAAAACTGGTGTAGATTTTATATTAGTGTTCTTTCTTCAGTTGATCTCTCTAGTGTAAATAGCAAGTCAGTGGCAATACTAAGGACATGTGGTAGAGGGTGAAGTATATGTGTATATGTATATGTGTTTACATACATATTGATATGTGACATTTATGTGTGACATAACTGAAATTAGTGATATAGGTATGTGCTAGTTTAAAGTCACAAATGTTAGATTTGATTCTTCATAACAAAATTTGGTTAATAGATATGCTTACCAATATAATCACAGAAAGATTTATATGAAGTAAAAATAATCTTGAAGTTTTAACTTTAAAACTGGGCATCTTAAAAACCTTTAAATTCATTGAATTTTCAGTTTACTTTTTCTGAAAGCAGTTATAAATTTAAAGTGTGTATTATGGGAGCACTAATTTTATAACTTTGTAGCAACAGGTTAGCCGAAGAAAAATCTGTCAAATTTGGCAGTGGTTCAGAAAATATGTGAACCTGTCACTGTAAGCAGTCTCAAAGGGCGAAATGCATTACAGGAGCTAATTAACCTTAGAAAATAATTACACAAATATGCAAATGTTGTTTAGATAATTCCATGTGTTATCAGCTCAGGTAGTCCATCATAAATGCAGACCTTGCAATGCCTAAGTAGTAGAATCTGGCATAGTTGATAAGGCTTTGCTTAGTGCATCACTTCTATTTGCCATTTAACGATTAATGACGGCAAGTGTACATCGGGAAATTCAACCTGAACTCTGAATACAGCAGAATTCCACAGTGTAAATATCCTATGCATTCTGCCACCAGCAAACTCTCATTAATTGATTTACTTCTTGTCTTTTCATGCACTTTGTACATTTGCAAATTCTAAAATTATCCAGCTTGAGTCAAGTTACTCAATACAAAATGCACTCATATGAAATTCATGGAGAAACCTGTAGAGTAGATTTAGTATGTTTATATTTCTGTAATTGAGGCATATTAGTCATTCTTACTGAAATCTGTTTAGTCTCAAAGTACACTGCTCGTAATATGCACTCTCTGTATTTTAGTTTATAAATATATAATAATTGTGGACACAATGTGGGCTATGAGTTGGAAAGATATAAATTTGCTTTTGAATAGCATCACCTCATTTATAAAATTGGGATTTTAGTATTCAATATTAGTAATGTAATATTTCAAAATACATATTTAAAACTACTGAGTTTATTAATTCTCATGCTTAATTGTTGTTGGAAGCTGCAAATATTGGCAGAATTTGTTAAACTGTAAAATGATGGTGATCTAGCTTAAACACTATAAATAGTAAAAAGCCTTAATTTTGTGAAAGCCTTGGAAGTAGTTACATATGAAAGCCATCTTTTTTATAGCTAAGGTTTATCTTCTTTTTTTTTTTTTTTTTTTTTTTTTTTTTT
>NW_007727500.1:122767-138056 GCF_000696425.1 Galeopterus variegatus
TTTTTTTTTTTTTTTTTTTTTTTTTTTTTTTGTCTTTTGTCTTTTTCCGTGTCCGACAACGGATTGCATCCCTCAGTGTTGCCCCTGTACCGGACCGGGGACCAGCAAGGGGATCGCAACCCTCGGTGTTGCTCCCGTGCCTCGCTCAACCAGTGAGCGGGAACCGGTCTGTATGTGGGATCCGAACCCTCGGGCGGGAGCGCCGCCGCGCTTCCCAAGCGGCGCACTATCCAGTGCGCCACCGGGCCGGCCCTAAGGTTTATCTTCTTTATCACCTATTTTTTAAAATAATATTTTGAATAAAACTATTTCTTAATTTTACGTTAGTAGTCCTTCAAAAATGGTGTTCATGTAGTGTCATTAACCGTCTTTAGATAATTCAGAATCATTATTAGTCTTGTCAGTTATTGTGCTTAAAATACAGTACTGCCCTTCAGTTACTCAGTGACGATACTAGTAGTCTTGGACTATTGTGCTCCATGTGCTCTTCTAATTTTTGTAGCTTTTCTGTTTCTTCAGTTACTATCAAAGTTTCATCTATTACTTCTTACCCTTAAACCTATTTGAAACAAACCTTCTTATTTGCTGCTTGTAAACATGCACTGGGTTCAGGCCAGATATTATAATTTGTTAGGTATGAAGGTATTAAAGACCCTGCTCAGATGCTCATTCTCCCTTAGAAGCCATCAATGATCACTAGATGGTATTACTGATCTTTGTTATTTTTGTTTACTTGTTTTATTATAAAAAGCATGCACTTTGCAGAAACTTTGGACAATTCAGAAAAATGTAAAGAAACCAGAAATAGAAAATACACATAATCCCACCATCCATACGCAGCTCAGATGCTTTTAATAGTTTTATTTAATTCCTCCTTTTGAAAAGTCTTTTCAAGCTTTTTTATATAGTGAAAATTATGCTACATATAAAATCAGATGAGCTGAATGTATTACATTATAAACCGATTGAATAACTTAGAGAAACTGTAGTTTATTTAAATATTTATTTTTCCATTAATGGATACTTAATCTTAATCCACATTTTTGGTGTTATAAATGAGACAATGGTGAACACCTTTGACCATCAATCTTTTGCCACATTTCAGATTATTAGAAGCTAGGTTCTTGAAATGGAGTTTAAATACTCTTTTGTCTTGATTTTTCAAACGTATACCATAATATTTTGTCCACAGTATCATTGCCAATAGCACTAGCATTGTTAATCATTTATTGAGTGCCTATAGCATGCCTTGTAAGATAATCTTTCTTTAAGTTGCTTACATTCTAGAAGGAAGGAGAAGTGACTTAAAGAAATAGGATTGAAAAGAACCAAAGAAATGGTACAGGATTCAATTTAACCTACCGTGGCTAATGGTGGAGTTGGCAGATAACCTTGAACCAATAATATTTTGCAGTAGTTTTAAACATAGGCATGATAATAATACATGTAAATAGTTATAAATACTTGCCATATATTTCTATAATATGTTGTGGATCAAGAGTTAATAAAACCCTTTCCACTTCTGCATGAGATTCTAACCTTCAGCTAATTTTCTAGCTGTTTCCCTAGAAACCTTATAAGGTGGTATCTTAGGTTGTGTTTCCCAGATAAAAGATTTTGAAACAGAGATTTGCATGCAGGAATTTTGCTGGGGACCTCTTGGGATCAACACCTGTAGGAGAGTGAAAAAAATAGAATGGAGTAGGACTTGAACTGTAGTGTAGACATAACAAAAGTGTCGGTTAATCCTATGGTGATCTCTGGATCTGAGATGGCTCCTCAGAGATGTTTTGCCTTAGGCAAGAGACCAATCCTTTGTAGATCCACCAGTCTTTGGATGCATCTTGCCCCAGTGGTGTGATTGTAACCTTAGGCAAGGTAGCTTCCTTTGGCTGTGGGCAGTTTCTAGAGAATGCCTCAGCTAAGGCTATCAGCTGCCAGCATTCCCACAGCTCAGGAAATGAGTGGCTTATACCTGAAGGGATTCTGGGAAGCACACCATAGCGTCCACTCTAAGTGTATGGTTGCTAGGCGGCATTGCTTATGATAGATAATGACCCGTAATTGGTAAACTGCATCAAGATTAGTAGGAATTATAATGGACTATAAATACCATAGCTTTGCTCTTCCCTGAGACTAGTGACTCTTACAATTGGACATGTCTCTGATGGGCAGGGATCCTAGAAGCCATGCCTATGGAGTTATTATAAGAGGTCATTGGTTCCTGTGGGTTGTAAGATTTTTAAGCCAGGATAACTTGTGCATCTGCTCAAGGTGAGTCTGATTCCATCACTCCCGAGTTAACACCATGTGAACTAAAGAGAGTTACTCCTAGAAGGCTGTGTGGACTGCTACAAGAACTGCTGCAGGACTCCCACTTAAAATGAATGTCTGGTGCTGCCTTGCTGGCAAGCTGTAATTCCTACACTGTACCTTTTTAGATCAATGGATATCAGGTGTGGGCCAAAATAGTCTTGAGTGTTTGATAGTTTACTTGAGCCTATAAAAGAACTTCTAGTAGATATTGTAGACATTTTTTCAATTGGATTTTACTTTTTAGAACATATTGCTTTAAAATCTAAAACTAAAGAATAATTTGATGACCTTAGAGTCAGACTGAAGATATTTAAGTATTTGGGGCACATGGATACTTGAGGTTTCTGTTTCCTACTGCGGACAGGCAGGCTACTGTTAACAAATATTGTCTCCATGGACTGTGAAGGAAAAGATTCAGCTATAGTACTAATCTCTGAAGACAGTAGTCTTTATATGTAAACCATAGAAAGAACTGTTGGTTCTTAGCTCTCCTTTAGTCATAGACGGGCCATTTGTGCCTGACTGGCAGTTTCCCTCTTATCCTTGTGAATCACAAGTTTTGCTCATTCTTCCTTTGTAATGACTCATTCCATCCCTTCCTTTCCATTCTCTCTGCTACCACCCTGCGGAGTATCTTAGTCTTTATCATCTCATATATGGATTACTGAACTGCTGTCTGCCTTTAGGCTTTGCCTAATCTGAGCTATATTACCCATGGGATCTCAGACTGAATTCCATGATAGAGTTTTGTCTGGGGTTTTCAGACTACCAATGTGTAATCCAGGTTTGCCTGGAACATAAGGCCCCTGGAAATAGTGAAAGGAAAGGCTAAAAAGGTAGGATTAGAAAAAATGTTAGGTATATGTTTTCGTTTTGTCCATGTATAGAATATTTAGGATCATCACAGGTATTTAAGATATCTGTAAACTATCAATGGGTGGAA
This sequence comes from Galeopterus variegatus, assembly GCF_000696425.1. Lineage (NCBI taxonomy): Eukaryota > Metazoa > Chordata > Mammalia > Dermoptera > Cynocephalidae > Galeopterus > Galeopterus variegatus. The sequence continues at coordinate 126,027 of NW_007727500.1, forward strand.
ACTCTGTTAAGTCTCTCCTTATTCTTGTTTCCATGTTTCTTTTATTGTAAGATAAAATTAGAGTGACCAGGTATCCAGGTTTTCTCTGGATAGTTCCAATTTAGGCCAGTACAATTATTGATAATATCTTTCTTCACTTTCAAAAGTTTGCACACTAAATTCTCTGGTAACTCTAGGTATATCTACAGAAAAGTGCTAAATATGTATGGTTAGTTTAAAGAAACTATGAAGAACACACTTGTGTAATTACCATCCCAGTCAAGAAATAGAACACTGGCAGCCACCAGAAGTCTACTTCCCAGTCACGAATCTGCTCTTTCCTTAGAGTTAACCACTATACTGATTTTTATGATAATCATTTTCCTGATTTTCAAACTAATGAAAGCTAAATTATCAAAGCCTAAAATCCCTAGAAAGATTTCTTTTCAATTACAGTATTATTATTTTATTTATTTTATATCTTAAGTATAGGTAATTTCATATTTATTTTACTAACAGATAATCTTTGAAAGTATGTTTGTATTTTAGTATATGACTATAAGTTTACAGGTAATCAATATGAAGATAAATGTGTTTTTATTATTTGTTTATATGAAGATTTGGTGAATGAGAAGACACAGCTTTTGGCTAAATAGAATGTGATAATCTAATAAGTAATTACAATACAAATCTTTCAGTTCAGTAATGGGAAGCATGCACAAGATGCTGTTAGAGGACATTACCTAACCTTGGGAGTGATAGGGAAGGCTTCCTAGAGGAGGTTATAGTTGAGTACTGAAGACAAACAGGAATTATGCAGTGAAGGTGGTAGGTGAAGTGAGGGCAGAACACGAGGGTCACCTTCTAGACCAAGTGACAGAAATGTAAGGCACAACTGGGTTACTGCAAGTTGTTCCCTGCAACCAGAACAGAGAATGTGTTCTTTGTGGTTACTAAGGAAGCAGAGGTGTCTTTTGATTCAAGGTATTTTGCAGGACAGTGTTAAGAGTTATAGTTCAAGAGATAGACAAAAGTCTATCATGAAGAGCCTTGAATGCCATACTGAGGAATTTGAAGTTTATCCTAAGGGCCATGAGAAACTTTGGAGGGTTCTAAGCAGAGAGTGAGTGACTTGGTAACAGTGATCATATTTGCATTTTTGAAAGGTTGTTCTAACTACAGGATTTGAGAGAGCATGTAAATGGGCAATCCAAGAGGCAGGGAAACTGGGTTGGAGACTGTTGTGGTCATCCTTTTGTGAAATGATGGTGGCTTGACCTAAGCCAGAGAAAATGGGACTGGAAAGAAGGACAGATTTAAGAGACAATTGAAGACAGAATCAACAGAATTTTAATGATCGACTGTATGAGGAATTTGAGAAAGAGAGAAATAAAAGATGACACTCACATTTCACATTTCTGGACATGGGGAGCACAGACAGTGACACAGGTTTGTAGGAGGAAGTTTTTGGTACAGTGTTGGATTGGTTGAAATTGAAATGTCTATGGGACATCCAAAAGAAAATCACCATTAAATAGTTGGCTTTGTAGCTCTGGAGAGAAACTTAGGGCAGAGATAGACATTCAAGAAAGATAGCTCCTGGATGGCAAATGAGGCCAATAAGTTATTATAAAATTTCTAAGATGGGAAATATGAATAAATTGTATTTATTGTATAATATCCATGACATTCTTAGGACATTTGTCTTTTAGTATTAAAACTTCTAAGAAATATTTGTATAAAACATTTTCATGATCTGTTTTAGTTCTTAGAAGTTTTTGGTTTTGATCAGTATTGTTTAGTGGTTTTGTTTTTCTTATTATCCAGGTTTTGGCTTTAATCACTATGTGTCAGCTATAGAAATAAATGCGGCAAAATGAGGTTATTACAGAACTTTCAGAATATAAGCAATATATTTACATTTGTTAGGATTTAACAAGTTAGGAGAAATGTAAAAGCCTTTATGTTTACATATATTTAGGTTTCTCCCAGTTCTTGAAATAAAATACGTGGAGAAGTGCTCTTAGAAAAAAAGTATATGTTTAAAAAAAATTTTCAATAGAAAATATTCATTAATCATTTTTTCCTTATTTTCAGCTAAAGAGATACTTAAAATCTTATCAATCAAATAATTTAGATGCATAACATAAACATTTTCAGATATAAATATAGGAATGTAAATAAATTTTTTCAATGTTACGCTGTTCTATCATATACCACTATAACTTTCTGCCATATAATTCTGATGTACTTAGATATATGAGGGTACTTCAAAAAGTTTGTGTAAAGATTCATATTATCTTTTAATATTTTTTCCACAAACTTTTTGAAGTACCCTCATATTTTAATATCTCAACTATACCTAGAATGTTTCTACTCAAAAATGTGTTTATTTTAAATATTTTGTTTTGGAAGATTATAATAGCAGTTAAGCTTAGCAATAATTTACTAATAGTTTAATACTGATTTATTCTCTCATTTGAATTTTCAATGTAGTTATTTTGCATTGTCTTTATTCTGAGTAAGCTACAACCATCTTATTTCTTATGCTATGTATGAAAGCATATAATTTAATTGTTGATTACTATGATAATAATTAGATATATTATATAATGTATGATGTTTGTTTTCTGTATAGGAAAATGGTTCTCCTGAAGAACATGCAATCTATGTTTGGGATCATTTCATAGCCCAATCTGCAGCTGAGAATGTATTTTTTGTTGCTCACAGCTATGGAGGACTTGCTTTTGTTGAACTGGTAAATATACATTTAACTCTATTTTTAATCCCCGTGTCCTTACGGATTTATACCCTCTTCTTTTTTCTTGGTATCATGACTTTATAAGGGATGAAAATAAAATATTTTGAGTAAATAATTTTATGATATTTGAAAACAGTATGCTAATTTATTTTATAGTGACAGAGCTTTTCAATGCTAACGGGAAAGCTTTTTGCCTATTCCTTGTTTACATATTACTTTTTAATTTCTACATTATAGTCCCAGTTTCCATACATTTTATGATATTTCTGTTTCCTGTTTTATGTTTACACCATTGAAGCCTATGTTATCTGTAAAGTATCTTAAAATTTAATGAGACACTTTGAATACTTGGGAATATTTGGATAATTTTTAAGTGACTTTTATTTCTACTAGTTAGTGTTTGATACTTCATCAGATACTAGTATTAAAACTTTCAGGAAGCTTTCATTAATCTACTTTTAACTAGAATGCATTGCTTGGCCATAAAAATCTTTGCATTTCAAAATAATCTGATTCCTGGAGTTAAGATTATGTGTACATGATAGAAAAAAATTACCACAATTTCTGAATTTTCCCTGTGTTATATACAATATTACAAGTAACATAGTCTTGTGCCGGTATGGTTAATGTGACAGAATCACTACTAAAAATGCACTAATGAAGAATTCATGCCTCCGTGTTTATAACTTTTTATGTCATGGGAAGGTATCAGTGCCATAATAAAATGATTAGTTTAATAAAAGTGCATTTGATAATTTTAAATCCAAATAGATCAAAGTGGACATTAAAAGCAGGCAAAGAATTGATTGTCTAATTTTTATGTTTCTAGACATTGGTGAGTAATTTCTCTTTGTCATGCAAATTAAAAATATTTCTGTGGCCTTTTTAACCTCCCTACACCTTATTGCTTACCCACATGATTTAGATATAAAACTGGTGGTGACACCTCACACCTGAGAATACATTAGCTGACCTTAAATCTACAAATGTTTGTGCTATCTTAAGATCAATAAATAAGTTAAATAGTTTATTTCTTAAATTGATTTCAGTTTTTAGGGATTATTTTCAAATATTTCTAACTCTGCTGAATTTATTTATTTTGATATATGTAATGGATATCTTAAGATAGCTTTTGAAAATATAAATGTTGATTTTCAAATAATTCCTTTTAACTCCTACAGATATGGATACATAGTTATATAGATATATATACTTTTTATTTTATATATACACACACATATATATGGAGCTTTTTTTGGTAAACCATTAAGTGACTTAAAACATGAAATTTCTTGACTCATAGAGTGACTTAAAGTGTGTCTGAAAGCCTGCAAAGCTAATCAAATTTCAGATTTCTGTAAAACATAAATTTCTATTTTTTTACTTTAACACAGTTTATAAAAACCTTTTGTACACCAAATTTTGGGACTTAAGTGTATTTTGGACAGTTTTTAAAATGAACGTAAGATGCCAGGGTTAACAGATGACCAGTTTGTCAGTCCTATTTTGCCTGTCCTTACTGTCACACACTGGTGGATATTTCTCCACTTTTGTTCCACTTTAATATAAAGCACACAGATGTTTCAGAACAAGACTTGACTTCTGACCTTGAGGCTATTAGGGTCAGGGTCCTCAGGGCCTGTGAAATTATCACAAGCTGAGCTAAAGTTTTTCTCCATCACAGGAAGTAACCAGTAAGTAAGAAGTTAAAAAGGAGCTTTGTCAGAGAGACAAGATGGTCTCAGTAAGGGTCAGCTTCTGTAGTCTGCTATCTCTGCAGGAGACATATGCATGGGAGGAGGAATATAATATAACCACTGGCACATCACATATCTGTCAGACAACGCCAGGGCTGAGAAGTCTATTTAATGTAATATATCTTGTTTAGGTTTTAAAATATTAATGGTGATTACCTCAACTTCATATGTTTGCTACTTTTTGTGAAATAAATTTTATTGGGGTATGTAATAGGGGTGTACAGATGGTGGCAACTGTAGAAAGAGTAGTTCCTCACTTAATAAAATGAATTCCTCTAAGCAAATAACATTGTGCACTGATGATGAGTTTGACAAATTTGATTAATATATTTAAGTCCATTATGTTTTTATTTCAAAAGGCTTTTTAAAAGATAGCATTGTTAAAGAAACAAAAAACATTGAAATGCTTTTACACCTTCTGCTTTTGCCTAAAACTGAATCATATTCTTTTCTGTTCTCACCAACATTTTTAGGGGAAAAGTCATGGTGTTTAAAATGTTGACAAATATTCATTCTTTCAGGATTTTTCAACATAATTTTGTATTTAAAATTGTTTTACTTGGATTCCGAATTTTAGTATTAACTTTATAAGAAACTGAATTGTAAAGATTAGTACATAAATCTTAAATTATGGTTTAGTTTCTTTTCTTAGTAGTATATTATATACCTCAGACATTAAATCCTTTGGATTGTAGTAAAGTTTAATTTTTTTTTTAAATGCCATTAAATTTTACTTCTGGTTAAAGGCTCTACATACACACACACACACATTTCTTAAAGAACTGTCTTAGTTTGTGGCATCATGTTTAAATGCATGGAAATCGTTTTTCTACCATTGCTGTACAAGTGCACATGCTTCCTTAGGTCATGAATTTCAAGAAAATTTATTTTAAATGTAAACTGTATGGCAAGTACTGTTTCACCAATAAATGCAATTACTTATAGTGCTTATTGTTTGAATAACAGGTACCAGTCAGGACCTGTGATGAAATACATCTTGCCATTTACTAAATTAAAATTGTGTATAATTGTAGTGTAAAATTAAATGTGCTGCTAATAGCTGAAGATAAATTACTTTTACATTTAGAGCACAAAATAGTTGTAGAGCTTTCATATTTTATTAATTGTTGATTTTGAAACTGAGAACATAATTTACCATTATTGTATATATGTTGAATTTCTCCTGAAGAGAATACATTATAATAAGAGATTTATTTTCAAAACCAATGTTCATTTTATGGTAGTAAATTTGGAACTTGACCAGGTCTAACCTCATAAAGACAATATACAGTTTACTATAATGAGAAAAGTGATACTAAAAATATGCCTGTCACTGCTTTTGCTCTCATCGTATAGTAAAAACTCAAATTTCCAATTCTCTAAACTTTGTGTCCCTAGTAAAAGTAGATGTTAAGACAGCTCTGGCATTGATTCCAGCTCTCAGTCTTTAAACACAAAAGAAAAGAACTATGTATTGATAATGAATTTTTGAAAATAATATATCTGCCTGTTATCTTTTCTGTGTATTTAAAATAATGCCAATGTATAAAGTTCCAGTTCTTAAACCATCATTTACAAAGCCTTAAATTTCTGTCTTAGAAATTTTATTTTATATGTAATAGAATTAGTAAATATAATTAGAATGCATTCACCAAATTCATTTGGAAAGACATTTACAAATAATGCAGCTTACTTTTGCCTTAGATTAGTTGTTAAAAATTTGGGCTCACCTTTTGAAAATTAACTGACATTTTAAAATAGTGAAGTTTTTTATCTTTTTCATCATTCCTTTCTCCACCACTTTGATGAAGTGATTTCATTACTTCCATTGCTGGCCATTTCAGAGTGCCTTGCTCTTGTTTTTCCAGGTAATGATCAGTTTGGCAAAATCAATTAACCTTAAAATTCTCTTTTATTTGAAAATGAGCTGGCCTTCCTTGTCAATGCCCAGTTACCGATCTTAGTTCACCTTCCCTGTTTTCAGTGCTCAATAAATCAATTTGCATTCAGATTTCTTTCTTTAGCCAAAATAAGAGTGTTTATATTTTTTATAAAACTATTAAACAATTTAGTAAACATATCTCATTAGTTTATTAAATTATCCCAGCCGATAAAATTAGTATTTTTTATTATTACCTTTACTTCCTTTTCCATGTTATTATTGGTAAATTCCCAACCACCATTAAAAGCATCACTTAGAAATGTGTGAAAACAGCTCCTTTTGAAAGTGTATCTCTACCCACTTTTGATTTTGGTTTTTCCATGCTTGTCAGCACTTGATTGGCATCTCACTTGCATGTGAATTAAGGAATGCAGGGAACTCTATTTTCCTGCCATTGTTCCATGCTGGGCTCCCTGGCCTCCAGGCAGCCTAAGCTGCCCTTCAGCAGCTGATAGAGGACTAGTTTTTGGACATAGCTGTGTGAGGACACTCAACCTCAGTCTACTCTCAGTCGATCTTTTAAAATTGCCTGGAGCATGATTTGGATTTATACTGAAGAGAAAATGGAATGGAACTAAAATAGTTTTTACCTTTAGTGACATCAGCTTACTCTGACCTTGAAGATGTATCATTTATATTTTGTTCACAAAGAACAAAGTGAATTAGATATTGGTAGGATATCTGCTTACTGTGATCAATGAGAATAGCTAAAAGTTGTGCTGTTGGTAATTAAGAATTGAGGGAAAGGGAAAAAATGAGAAAAATGGAGTTATAATAGTATACAAATAATTCAGGCTGAAACTCTCTTACAATGTACTTTAAAATCTAGATAATTCAGTAAAAATAAGTTGCCATTTGTAATTTAACTACAAGATACATACTTATTAGTTTTGTTTTAAAGTTATTTTTTATCTCTAAGTTTTGCCTTGCCCAAATGATGTAGAAACACCTTGAGAATAAAGAATCTGATATTGCTTTTATTCCCCCCTGCAAAAAACCAGTTTAAGAACATTATACAAGGGTGCTTCAAAAAGTTTGTGGAAAGATTGTATTATCTTTTAGTTCTATTTTTCTAAACCTTTTTGAAATACCTTCATATATTACATGAGTAGTCTTAAATATCTGCACAGTCATTTGACCAATATATAGAGTTTAAGCTTTAACAGATAACTCTTTTAGTCACTAAACTTATGAATTCTGTGTATTGTACACTTAAATATTGACTGATTTGAGAATTTTACAGCATTCTGGTTAAGTCTGTTATAGTGTCCTCTTTGTTGGTGTTCCCAACTCTCAGTCTGACTGAAAAGACTGTTTCTCTATGACTCACTCTTCTAAGTATAGTCTTTCCAATAAAAGAGGAAAATTATTAAACTAATTTATAATTATATTCTCACTATGGTATATAGCACTTTATAGAATAAGTCTAGAAGAATTTCCATTTCATCCCTAATTATTAGTTTGCGATTACCTTTTATTTAATAATTAGCTTTCTTTTGTTTATATTTTTAAATTTTTTTTATTTTTGAGGTATAGCTTACATATCTTTATTGAAATATAATTGAGATTTATTGAGCTTTATTGAGATATAATTCACATACCATAAAATTTACTCTTTGTTTCTTTATTTTAACTTCTCAATATACGTTGTAGTTGATTTTGATGTCCCTTTACCCATTCCCTTTCCCCCATACCTCTCTCCCCCCACCCTCACTACATCATATCTGTTCACATGTCTTAACACAATCAAGGAATTGTTATCTACACAATGGAATACTACTCTACTACAAAAAAGAATGAAATAGTACCATTCACAGCAACATGGATAGACTTAGAGAAAATTATATTAAGTGAAACAAGTCAGGCACAGAAAGAGAAATACCACAATCTCACTTATTTGTGGGACCTAAAAATAAATAAATAGATAAATATACAAACAAAGGGTGGGGGGGGGAGAAGATAAAATTTACTCTTTAAAGTACAATTCAGTGGTTTTTTTTAGCATATTAATAAGGACCTAAAAATAAATAAATAGATAAATATACAAACAAAGGGTGGGGGGGGAGAAGATAAAATTTACTCTTTAAAGTACAATTCAGTGGTTTTTTTTAGCATATTTGCAGAGTTATACAACTGTCACTTCTATCTAATTTTAGGACATTTTCATTACCTCAAATGAAACTTCATACCCATTAGCCATCACTTCTCATACTTACAATCCCACCAGCAATGTTATGAGGGTTTTAGTTTCTCCACATCCACACCAGCACTTGTTATTAACTGTCTTTTTTATTTTAGCTATCCTAGTGGATGCAAAGTGGAATCTCACAGTGGTTTTATTTTCATTTCTGTAATGACTAATGATGTTCAGCATGCTTCTGTGTGCTATTGGCCATTTGTGTATTTTCTTTGGAAAAATGTTTACTCAAATCTTTTGCCTATTTTTTAATTGGGTTGTCATTTTATTGTTGATTTTTAAGAATTCTTTATATATTCTGTATACAAATCCTTCAAAGTACAGAAGTTTTACTTTCGATAAAGTCCAATTTATCTAGTTTTTGTTTTTGTCACTTGAGTTAATTTTTGTATATTGTGTGAGATAAAGGTTTGATTTAATTATTTTGAATGTGGATATTCAGTTGTTCCAGCACCATTTGTTGAAAAGATTATTCTTTCCATCTTTATTTGTCTTAGCCCCCATGTCAAAATCAATTGACTATAAATGTAAGGGTTTGCTTCTGGATTCTGAACTTAATTCCATTGATATGTATGCCTGTCCTCATACCAGTACCCATGCTAGCTTGATTACTGTAGCTTTGTAGTACATTTTGAAATCAGAAAGTGGATCTTTCAACTTTGTTCTTCTGTTTCAAGATTGTTTTGGCTATTCTAGGTCTCTTGTATTTCTATGTGAATTTAAAGATCAATTTATTAATATCTGCAAAAAAAATGAGCAGAGATTTTGATTGGGATTGATTAAATGTGTAGATCAATTTGGGGAATATTGCCATCTTGATAATATTAAGACTTCCAATCCATGAATAAAACTTTCTTTCCGTTTATTTAGATCTTTAAAAAATGTTTTGTTGTTTTCAGTGTCTAAGTCTTACACTTCTTCTGTTAAATTTATTCATAAGTATTTTATTTTTTTGATGCTATTCTAAGTGAAATAGTTTTCTTAATTTTATTTTCAGATTATTTGTTACTATCATATAGAAAAATTATTGATTTTTATATATTGGTTATACTCTGCAACTTTGCTGAACTGATTTATTAGTTCTAATACTTTTTCGTGTGTGTGGATTCTTTAGTCAAGATCACATCATCTGTGAATACAGATAATTTTACTTCCTCCTTTTCAATCTGGATGCATTTTATTTTACTGATTTATTGATTGCCTAATTGCCCCAATTAGAACCTCCAGTACCAGGTTTAATAGAAATGGCTACAGTGGACATCCTTATCTTGTTCCAGGTCTTAAGGGAAAAACATTCAGTGTTTCACTATTAATTATATTAGTTGTGTTTATTTCCATTCCCGACAAATCATATCTTCTAAGAAACTAGAGTGCTCTTGAATGTTTATATTACTCTGTCCCACCAAGATCAGGTTGTTCAGAAGGCTGCAGAAATGGACAAAAATTTCACTAATCCTTAATAGAGATCTTTTTGTAGAATAAAGGATCCATATTGCTTCATTAGAATTACCTTTGGAAGAGGTTTTTCCAGGATCCACATACATTGATTGCATCAAGATCTTACTGCCCTCCCTGCATCTGTGCAGCTACGAGATTGGCCATTCTATCTCATGGTTCAACAAAGACTGCCAGGAAACCAAGGATTTCCTGCCAAAATTAGCACAATAACATGTTAAGTTATGGAGAACTCAGAGGAATTGATGTATTAATTTGTTAAATATGTCATTAAGAAATACTTTTTCCATTAGCTTTATAAAAGATCTCAATGAGAGATTTTGTATTTTATTGCATGTATGAGAAGTATGATTGACTATTTTAAGTCTTTGATAAGAAGGATTGTAGAAGAACACATTTCAATTATAATGGGGCTGTTTTTACTATTCTTATAGCTTATGATCACTGATTATAAGCCCACTTCAAATAAAATTCCCAACCACAGTTACACCTCTGATTTGACATCTCAAATTGAAAAGGGCTTTTAGAGGACAAAAAATTTTGCAATCACAGTCATTTAGCTTCTATTTTAGGAGTTAGGGCTCAATTCTTATTAAACAAGTTATTCAAATTAACTCAAGAGTCAGGTAGAATTAGACTGGAAGCATACTGGATCAATGTTAGGTTAGGTAACATCGTAAGGCTTGAAGGAACAAGGATGAAAGTCATCTCTGGGCAAAAGTCTCATTGCTAGAGTTCAGGATAGTTTCAGGAGGAGCTAATTCAGCTACAGAGGTTGGCTTTGGAGGGAGCAGCAGGTGAGCTATCACTAGGTAGCTAGGTAGGTGTAGAGTATGGTAAGCTCAGGTTTACATCAGGAGGTATAGTCTGGTGTCAGGGAATCAAGACAATGGATGATAATTGAGCAAACACAATGTAGTAATTGGTTCTAATAGTACCTCTTCTCCCTCACCATACCCCACCTTACTCTCTTATAGGGAAGGAAGGAAAAGAATAACAGGATCAAGCACTAGGGGTAGGATTAACAAAGTAAGATTGAAGGCTTCACCCATTTCCTGGATGTTCAGAAATGGAATCCTTTCCTGAGAAAGAAAGAGGTTATAATAGTAGGCATAAAAATCAGGAGGCCTGTGGAATGACAAATGAAGGCAGAAGTCCAATTCTATGGCTTAGATCAGAACAGCATATAGTAGAATACTGTACTCTGGGGTCATTTAGGTACCCCATGGCTTATCTTTGCTACATTGGTTATCATGTCTCTGTGGTGATAAAGGAGATGGGGAGGAAGGGCTATTATTTTTCCATCTCTAATGGCCAAGATGATCACTTTATGGGTCTGAAACCATCTTTTGCTCAGACTGACAAAGTGATACTATTCTAGGCCTCTGTAATTTTAACTTTCAGCATTGGAAACTTTTAACTACTGCATTTATGTCAGTTTTCTTTCACCTCATATTTTTTGTTATAGATTTTTAACACTTTTTTATTGAATGAGTTTAGATCACAGTGAAGCCATGTGAACCATATAAGTTTGACTTTGTACAAAGTGTTTCTTAGAGTTAGGATTGAAAATTATATGCCCTCAAGATAAGAAATGGTTTAGAAAATTGCTATTAAACATATTTAGTCATTTATTCAGTTGAACATGCCCACTCTGTGCAAGTACTGGGGAAACATTAAACACATGATCCCTGGCCTCAAGTAAGTTATAGTCTAAATAGGAAACATATTTCAACAAAGAGAGTAAAATAGTAGAGTAATAGTGAAATAGAATTAGAGCCAAGAGGTCATTATGTTAACTTCCCCAATATAAAGAGTCATACAATAAATTTGCCTCAGAATTAAGTACTAGGAAAAATAGTTGGTTTTTTTTTTGTCTTTTTTTTTTCATGTCCAGCAACGGACCGCAACCCTCAGTGTTGCGCCCGTACCGGCCCGG
>NW_007727500.1:139044-177414 GCF_000696425.1 Galeopterus variegatus
AGCCAGTGAGCGGGAACCGGTCTGTATGTGGGATCCGAACCCTCGGCGGGAGCGCCGCTGCGCTCCCAAGCGGCCCACTGTAGCAGTGCGCCAACCGGGCTGGCCCAGGAAAAATAGTTTTTGATGATGAACTGATACGCTCTTTTTGTCAGGAAATAAAAACTGTGTAATGCATTTTTGCCTTTGTCTCCTGGAAACCCAGAGCTATGGTTAGTTTTCCATTTCTGATAATTATTTTCAGCCTTGGTCTCTTATTCAGTGTCCTAATTCATAGTTATCTTTTGGTTGAAGTCACGTCAGAATTGTTTTTTTAATTGGTAGCAAATAAATAACAAATCCATTATTTTCATTGGTTTCTACCCTATTGCCTAGCCTGGCTGGAGGTATAACAAGTATATACACAACAAATAGTTGTTTATCCTAGATTTATATATAAATAAATTATCAGGGCCATATCTCACATGGTGCTATGTTGGGTCAAAATGAAGAAAGTAGGGCCTGAGCATTCATATAAATAGAGCAAGATAGAGCAAAGAAGATGGACAAGAGAACAAAGTTGAACATTTAAGGTGAAAAACAGAGGCATTTAGTCAGTATCCTTGAGAGGGCAGGAGATGCAATATGTGGCCCTGAAATTTTGGACCCTTGGACCATATATGGAAATTGATTAGTAAATGGAGGAATTCAATTAAGAAGATACTGGAATCTCTAATTAAGGGAAGTAGCCAAACCTAACTGTAATCCCAAACTTCAATTATGTTTTCCATGATTAAATTGAATAAGTGAAGTCTCATATCCTGTAGAAATTAGTTTGCCTTTTAAAATATTTATTAGTTGTCTTAGTCAGTTTGGGCTAGTATAATAGAAATACCATAGACTGTGTGGCTTCAAAAACAACCATTTAGGGCTGGCACCATGACTCACTCGGGAGAGTGAGGCACTGGCAGCGCCGAGACTGTGGGTTCGGGTCCTATATAGGGATGGCCCATGTGCTCACTGGCTGAGCGTGGTGCAGACCACACCGTGCCGAGGGCTGCAATCCCTTACTGGTCACAAAAAAAAAAGAAAAAAGAAATTATTTCTCATAGTTCTGGAGGCTGGGAAGTCCAAGATCAAGGTACTAGCAGATCTCGGTTCTTGTGAGGGCCCACTTCCCGTGTTGTAGATAGGCATCTTTTCACCATATCCTCAACATGACAGAAAGAGAGAGAGAGTCAGATCTAGTCTCTTACTTTTCATTTAAGAACACCCATCCCATATGGGGGCTTGACTCTCATGACCTCATCTAAACTTATTTACCTTTCAAAGGCCCCCACTTCCTAATATAATCCCACTGGGGGTCAGGATTTCTACATATGAATTTTGGGGAGACACAAACTTGCAGTCCATAACATTTCACTCTGGCACTCCCAAATTCATGTCCTTCTCACATATAAAATACATTCGTTCCATCCAGTAGACCAGAAAGTCTTAACTCATTACAGCATTACCTCTAAGTCTAAAGTCCAGAGTCTCAACAAATATCATCTAAATCAGTTGGATGAAACTCAAGATACTCAAAATTTATTTCCAGCTCTGAAGTTGTAAAAGCAAACAAGTTATGTGCTTCAAAAACACAAAGGTGGGACAGGCATAGGTAGACATTTCCATTCAATAGGAAGCAATAGGAGAAAAGGAAGGGGTGATGGGTCCCAAGGAAGTCCAAAACTGAACAAAGCAAGTCCCATGAGTTCTTAAAACTTGAGCATAATCCTCTATGGCTGGATGCTCTGACCTGTAGTCCCACTGGGATGGCAAAATCATCCACAAGGTAGCAGGGTACTGCTTGTACCTGGCTGTCTGCTGGGGCTCCACCCATGCCTTAGCTCTGCTAGACAGTGATCCTACCCCCAGGGCTCTGTCAGGCAGGGCTCCTGCCCCATGTCTTCTTTTGGAGGCCATCTGCATGTTGATACCTGGGTGGTGGACCTGATGATCTCTGAATCACCTTCAGAGCTGTTCTTTTATTTTCTTGAAGAATAGTGCAGATTTGCAGCCAAATAGCTTTATTGTCTTGTCCTATAGAATCTCAGAAGTCTGGCAGCCACTCTTCATTCCATTCTCTCTCTTTTCCCTTCAGTTCAAACTACCAGTTTTGCTGCTGGGGTGGCTAAGTCCATGGTTTACACCCATACTAATCTTTGTATTAAATGTTTGCTCAGCCACACCCCTAATGCTCTCTTAAAGACACACTTTCTCATTTTTTGCAATGGTTAGGCTAAGAATTTTCCAAATCTGTAAACTCTGTATCCTTTTGGGTTAGCAATTTCATTTTCACTTTTCTCTCTCCTCTTGCATTTTACTATAAACAATCAGGAAGAACAAGAACCAATCAGAAAGAACTTCGACACTATATTTAGAAATTTCCTTAGATAAATATCCAATTTCATTGCTCACAAGTTCTACCTTCTACAAAACACTAAAACACAAACACAATTTAACCAAGTTCTTTACCACTTTTTCTCAAGGATTGCCTTTTATCCATGGTTCAATAACATGTTTCTCATTTCCATCTGAGACCTCCTCAGAATTGGTCTTAATATCCATATTTCTACCATCATCTGTATGGTTATTTATGCATTCTCTGAGAAGATGGAAACATTCTCTGAAGCTCTTCTCTTTTCTTTCTGAGCCTTCACCAGTATTGCAATTAAAATTCCCCTCATGGCAATATTAGCATTTTCTAGCACACACTTCAGAACTCTTCCAGCTTCTACACATTACCCAGTTCCAGAGCCACTTTCACACTTTTAGGTATTTGTTACAGCAGAACCTCACTTATCGATACCAATTTCTGTCTTAGTCAGTTTGGGCTGCTATAACAAAAATTCCATAGACTTGGTGGCTGAAACAAACATTTATTCCTTATACACCTCTGGAAGCTGAAGAGACCTAGATCAGGTTATCAACATGGTTGGGTTCTGGTGAGGGACTTCTTCCTGGTTTGCAGATGGCCACATTCTCATTATGTCCTCATATGGCTGAGAGAGAGAGAGAGAGAAGGAAAGAGAGAGAGCGTGTGAGAGAGCTCTAGTCCCTTCCTCTTCTTATAATCCCATCATGGGGGCTCCATCCTTCTGACCTCATCTAAACCTAATTACCTCCCAAAGGCCCCACCTCCTAATACTGTCCCAGTGGAGATTAGAATCTCAACATAGGAATTGGGGGGTAGGGGCACAAACGTGGAAGTCCATAAGATTAGTGTATTTAGATTTCTTAGTTTTCTATACCTTATTTGAATTTTTCTTATAAAGAAGTTTGTTAAAGAGCATTAAAATACAAAGCTGCTGTTCAATATTTCACTGACAATTGTATAATTAATTCAAATGATTAAAAAGTATTCTCACTTCTAATATGCCTAAGTTATGCCTAAATTTCCGTTAACTCTTGATAGCTAACTTCTTACAGTTTATCTCCAAATTTCTTTACTATATTGACCAGACATATGGATTAGAAGAAAAACCTGATGTTTATCTTTTTAAAGGAGAAGCACTGGGCAGAAAGATAAAATATGCTCAACTTTCTCTTACAGTAGAAATTCTCCATCTTGACTTCTTTCCAGTTATAAGACATGAAGGGATGCTTTATAATTATGTGTTTATTTTCTAAAAGTTTCTAATAGCCTGTCTGCCAATAACAAAGAAAGCTTGACTTTCTCTATAAAATGATGCCGTATACATTGTAATAATAAAATAATGTGAAATCATTGGTTTAAGTATTGCCTTTGTTGTATTATTGTCCAATTTACCTCAGAAAAAAATTCTTAGTTTTAATATCATTAATAGTGTAATGAAAGTTTCTACTGCTGTTAAGCCTCAAATTTTTTGTTTTTCTTCCTTTTATACATTTTTAGGGCATCTAATCCAAATATTAAATATATTTATATTATGTCTACATATTAAATATGTAGTGATATATTAGATATCATTAGTATATTATAAACTTTGTTTGGTGACATTTGTGTTTTCTCTAAGATTGCCTAATACATTCTTAGGACAGATACCTTCATATCTGATTGCTTTGTTAGAGTCCTTTCTTACTCTCACAGAGCCCTGTCATTGCTATCATTGTAGAATCCATATAATCTGTCAGCCAGCCATGAGGGGTTAAACAATTCATAGCAGTGTCTTTGAAAATGAACTTTTAAAATAGAACTAGTATTTATGAGTGACTTACAAATCACAAGACAACAGCATCATCTTCATGCTCATCATCAGCGCCTCTAAAGCTTAAATGATATTTAGTGTGCACCAGGCACTGTCCTAAGCAATTTGTATACTTTATCTCAAATTAATCCTCATAACAATTTTATGGGCTAAGTACTGTTGTTGACCATATTTTATAAATGAGAATTATTTAAATATATTTTTTCTCACTTTGAAGTTATGACCTCTCACTTCGTTACAATTGGTTTTTGTTTTCCCTTTCATCAAATATCTATGAAGAATAAACACTATAATATCCTAAACGTAGTGACTTTTATCCCTAAAACAAACTCCTGGTTTTTCATATATTTCAAGATTCAATTCTGTTTTCCTTGTTGAATTACATAGTGATTTAGTTTTCATTCTCATTTGTTGATTATTCTTTTTGTGCATTCCAAGCAAGGTTTTCAATTTTAATCAATTTTTGATTACCCAAGATAATGAGGGTAGAGAAGGTATGGAACTTTGAAATAACAGACAATCCCCAAATCATTTATATTTAAGTTTTGAATATGTTTTGATGTGGTGTTCTGGAAATTTAGTTTAAGGAGAAAAATTGAGAACACTTTATGAGGATGGGGAAAGCAGACAAGTTTTCTTGGCCATTACCCTGGTTGGCTCTTTTTTGCAGCTCATTCCATGCTGGAAATAGACAGCAGTCTTCTTCTTTTTTAAAGATGACCAGTAAGGGGATCTCAACCCTTGACTTGGTGCTGTTACCACCACACTCTCCCAAATGAGCCACAGGCCAGCCCAATAGCTGTCTTCTAATACCAACTAAATAGAATTGACCTTTCAAGTCTCACTGGAACAATCTCTGCTATCAGCGTTTGCTCCTTCGTGTTACCCATGTCTCTAAGTTGTACCTGTAAGTAATAGTTACATAACATAGCACCTACCAAGTTCCAGGTATCATTTTAAGTGCTTTACAAACGCTTATGTGACCCTTATAATAACCCTATGATGTAAGTACTATTTATTATCCTCAGTTACCTATGAGGAAGCTAATGCACAAAAATATTAAGTAACTTATCTAAAATCACACGTAAAGAGGATCAAATGAATGAATGACATATTCAGTTATGCCTTAGCAGAAAAATCTTTTAGAGTAAACTAAAACTTAAAATCTTTTAGAGTAAACTAAAACTTAAAATCTTACAAAGCACTAGAAATGTGAGAAGTAAAAAGTGAGCTTTGTTTATTTTTCATTGTTTCATATTTCATTCCATTGGCTAAATAAACCAGTGTTTTAGGATGTTTGTGTTCTTTTAACAGCTAAATAAACGGCTTCAAATAGTGAACTTTATAATAGATACTGACTGATTTACATATTTTATGTAGTGTTTTGCCTAGGAAAATCCGTATATCAATAGCTAAAAGAAGAATCATATAATTTATTTGTAATGTTAGAAATATTTGCTACATACTTTATCAAAAACACATCTGCAGCTAAATTTTAAAATTTAAAATTTCAGAGTAGAAGACAAGGTAAATGCATTAATATATGTATTTACAGAGTTGAATGATTTGCTTGGTAGTATGTATATTATAGTTGCTGGCATTATAATTCCTATTTAAAGTATTATTTTGACCTTTTTTTTTAACTTACAAAAGGCTTTTTAAACATGAAATTCCTAAGAAACATTAGCCTTTAAAAAAACAAAAATTAAAAATATTTAGGGAATAATTTGATACTCAGGTATTCCCTTGAAGACCTGATAATGGAGCAATTTGATGTAGCCTTATAAATTACCTAGGTATCTTCACGACCATTTGACAGGGATAGAGCTTTGTGTACTAACTAGCTGTTATGGTTGTTATGCATTCTGATTAGCTTTTAGAGTGATTTTTGGAGATACAGACATTAACTTTAAGAGAAAAACTGTTCCTATATTAATAGGTTAACCACTGTAGAGAATAATCATTGGTGATAGGGTGGGTTTTAGTCTGAATGATGACTGTAATTTACTCTTGCATTATTTTTTCTGTAACATTTTCATTTTATTCTTTGTTCAAGAACTAACTGAGACAGTGTGTGGGGTTTTTTTACATTTTTATTTTGTTCATGAATACAAACATACTTAAGACTTAACATTCTGAAATGTCAGCAAAATGTAGCTATCCAGGAAATTTTAAGAAATCAGAATTTTTATTTGCACAGTCTTAGAAGTAATGCTGAGTGTTTCTCCCATGATATTTTCTTCCTCTTTTCTGTACTCCGGATCCTAGGAAGAGTTTTTAACTAGCTATTAAAAATAACCCATTTTAAGAATTCGTGAGAAGTGTGAGATGTTCATCAGTATATATTTACTGTCTGAAGCTAATATAGCTGTAAGGTTTTTAGATTCAATTGATCTATTGCGCATGTTCCCTCCCTCGGTTGCAGGACGTGCTTCTATTTGCATAAGGCCCTGGGCAAGGTTTTTTCTTGCATTGATTGGCCTGTCCAAGGCAGCCTGATGTGTTCTTGCATTGATCACTTTGTCTTTCTTGGAAGACAGTGTTACTCTGAGTTCATCTCAGACATTCTAGGGAGAAGGTAAAACTTTACTGCAGATGTTTCAATTTTATTCAGATGTTCCTTTGAGTATAGGCCCTTTTTGCAAGGATAAGTATCGCTTTTCTTTTTTTCTTAATTAGGATGTTTCTGCATTTTGAGTGCACTGTAGACTAGATTATATTTTTAAAAGCTACGTTAATAAAAATTGCCAGAATATATGCCACTTACCTTGTGCTATTTTTGTTTCTAAAACAGTATATCTCACTTCTAGCTTGAAACCGTTTACTTTAAAGATGGTCTCTTAAACCTAGATATAATCTAAAATTTATTGGTGTTTGCAATAGGTTACCACTTGTCTTTACTAAATTTATCAATTCCTTAGTTTCGATGGGACATACATTGCTTTATGTGTTTAAGAAAATAAGGAGTTTTATTAGTTTCACTATGAAACAGTGGTCCAGAATGACTTGTCTGATGCTGTTCATCATTATTAGTAATGTTAATGTGAATAGTATAAACTTGTCAAATATGGAAGTGATTAAGCAGCTTTATATCAATTATGGGTAAAATAATTTCATATCATAACTTTTACAGTTACTTGGTGACAATGGAAACCTGAGTTTAAGGAATAAGTCTTCAACCAGATCTGTGAAAAATTGAGCAATGAATGTTTTGCAGCTTAGCACTTTTTATTGGCTGGTCCTTAAATCAACATTTTATTGTCTGCCAGTGAACATATTTGCCTACACAACTAGTTACCAAGAAGATGCCCATTACCTCTAACCTATTTGCTATGTATTTAGTGAGGAACGGGTGAGACAAATGTATGGCTCTTTCAAGATTCAAGGCAATATCCTCCTCCAGACCAGCTTGCTGTTTTAGCAAAGCCTTTATGAATTTATAAGAAGGTTACTTTTGGCAAAGATTTAGAAATGCGTCATGGCTGAACTTGATTATTGTGAAGTTGGTAATTAAACTCTGCTACCACAATTCCTTAATGGTTTTAGAAAGCATATTTAGTAACACCTACTACAAATCAAGATATTTTCATATATGTTATTTTATTTTCATTAAACAGGTAACTATTTCTGAATATTGTTAAAGTATAGAAATTAAATTTAACAGAAAAACATGGCATCAATTTTTTCACTCGTGATATCACTGATGTCACTCAGTATATTATAAGCCATAGAAATCTTTTTCTTCTTTAATAATTCTGTTTTGTAAAACTTGATACTAAAATATTAGAGATCATATTTCTTTTGTTTACTTTGGAAATGTTAGAATTCATACTTTTAAATTAAATGTGGACTGAATTAAATGTTTATTATAGAAGGGCAATAATAATGTCAAGTTGTTAATGTCATTTGCTGTTTTGAGGTGTCCTGTAAAAGCTATAGCATTAATGAGGTATATGCATAAGTTACATGAAATTTATCCAACCAGTGTCCATAAACAGAATTACTATTAATGTAAATAGCGTATGTTAGGAAATACAACATTGAAAAGTTAGATTTGTGGGTGATTGGAGCTTAACTGGAATGTCTAAAAATGTTAACCATTTTTGTATATAAATCATAAAAATGTGAAAAAATATTCATAAAATAGTGATGTAACTATTTCCTGAGGATTTAATATAAATTTGGTGATTTGGGAAAGAAATTGTGAAAACACCAATGAAAAAGGCATATGAAGGTATTAAAATGTGAAACCTCTTCAAGTACTTAAAAACAGCTCTTCAAAACTCAATTCAATCTGTGAAAACACTGATATTACATTGCAACTTTTGTTCAGTGCATCTCAACTTGGTGCAAGTATAGCTTTCTGAAATGGAATTGTACTAGTATAGTGTTTGTACATTTTTTTCAGCTAAAATGGAATGTACATCATCTTGCATAATTTCCTTGTCTCTGGTGGTTAAATTTGCATATCTGAATGAGTGAGTATATATCTTAAGCTTCTGCTAGATACAGAGTAATCTCACGAGTGTAGGAGAGCTCTTTTACCTCAGAAGTCAGAAGACTCTATAATTTCACAGCAACCCATGATCAAACAAGCTAATTCAGATGCTGGAAAGTGCTTTTGCTTAGCTATGTGGAAGAACCATTAACTGCATGCAACCAACAAGTGTATGGTGCTACTGGAGATCTATTGAAAACCCCTTATAAGATAACGACAACCCCAAATACAAGTGACCATGAGCAACTACAAATAGATATAAAAGCACTCTTGAGGGGGCCCGACATTCTTGCATATAATTCAGTCAAAATTGCTGTATTTCTTCCTCCAAAATTTATACCCCACAGTCAGCTTCTTGCATGGACCCAAATTGGAAAAATGTAATTCAGTGTTTGTTGGAAAATAAAGGAACTTGGCCTCTGTGTAATTATCAGGATGAAGTATGATGCCTGCTCTTTTTATTACTGCTCAGGTAATACCCAAGACCTCAAACTAGAAGAAAACCTTCTCCAGACTTCCCTGTGCAGGGGTATGGAGATCTGAGTCTGAAGTATATTCAGTGTGAATTATCAGGATGAAGTATGATGCCTGCTCTTTTTATTACTGCTCAGGTAATACCCAAGACCTCAAACTAGAAGAACACCTTCTCCAGACTTCCCTGTGCAGGGGTATGGAGATCTGAGTCTGAAGTATATTCAGTGTGCTCAGACTCTTCATTTATATAACATTTCTGGTGAAACTGGTGGGCCTTGCTGTGAGATACTAGGAAAAAGGGAGCCGGTAAAAACCTGTCCAGTGAAGTTCATTGCTTTTCCTATATCTAATGAAGAAGCAAGGAATTGCCAAAATCATTCAAGCTAATGGATTACCAAATATAGGAATAGTAATTTTTAAATCATAGAAGGAAGGTTATAATGATTTCAGCCCTGTTCTCATTATTTCACTTTGAGAAAGCATCATATATTTATATTGGTGATTTCTAGAAATTATCATGTTTCTAGTGTAGCATATTTGAGTCTAAGAATTTCTAATAACAGCATAGTAACTTTGCAGTAAAAATTATTATTAATCATATATTAAAATGCATCTCTTCATAAAATCACAAAGGATGTACTTTTTGTTTGACTAGTGAAATAAAATTTGGTATCTCACCATCCAGGATGTGCTTATAAATTTCTTGTCACGCTGTATGATATTATTATATATCTCTTGTTGCTTAAAATTTGTTTTATTTGTAACTTTGATTTTTAACTCACAGTATATGTAAAAGTCCCAAATTTTTCAAAGAATCAAAAAAATTAAACAAAAATATCAGTTAAAGAAAATATATTTTGTTTTATGCAGAAGTGTTACTATTCTGAGGAATACACAGATAAATTAAAAATTATATAATTTCTGAATAAAATAAGTACTATCTTCCTCTTACTCTTCCTTATCCCTTGCCCTACAGTAATATAAATGAACAGTATTGGATAATAAGCAAGTTTTAACCCCTGTTGGTAAATATGAGCAGCTCTAAATGATATTTAAAATTTATGGCTGAAGAAATAATGTGAATAGTCTAATATTTGCTTTATGCTCTATTTGTTGTTTCCAACTTTTGATAATATTGAATCATTCCTGAAAGTATAGTACACTTTTATCATCTTGAAGAAAATGTTTTGAGTATAATGAGTTGCTGATTAAAAATTTATTATGTTCAATTATTTGATACATATGTATAATTGCTTAAGTATGTGGAAACTTACTGAATAATCTTTACAGATATCATATGCATGAAGAGGTGTTTACTTGTTAAATATTCAGATGAATACACATATGTTAAGGAAATACCTCCCTTTGAAGTTATT
Source organism: Galeopterus variegatus (assembly GCF_000696425.1). Lineage (NCBI taxonomy): Eukaryota > Metazoa > Chordata > Mammalia > Dermoptera > Cynocephalidae > Galeopterus > Galeopterus variegatus. The sequence goes on from NW_007727500.1 coordinate 149,598, forward strand.
TATCTTTTATATTCTTTTTCTGCCTCCAAGCACTTTCCAAGAGTCCTCTCATTTGTAGCTGTTTAGAACACATATGCAAAAGAAAACTTGAATTTGAACAGTTTTATGTAGGCTTTAGGAAGTTAAAGCTAAAAGCTTACACTTAAAAATTATCTTTGTATGTTATTTGTGTACATGTATATCCAAACTTTTATCTGAGATGTTCTAGAAAGGAATCAAGTGGGCATATTAATGCTTATAATAGAGTACTTAGATTATAAACCTTTTCCATTTCTTTTGACCTTGTGAGAACGATAATAACTCTGAATCACCATTTCTATCCGGCTGTGTACGAACGTAGCTTTACAGTCTTCATACTCCTAACCCAGCATCTTTTTCATGCAACTGGCATGAACCTGCTTGCCTTTCCTTTTTTTCTACAAGAAAAACCTGGCCACGTATATTTATTCATACATCCCTTAAATCAACACATATAGAAATGTTCTGTGTTAAGTCTAAAAAATTCTTTATTTTGGTCTCCAAAAATACAAGCTTTTCTTAATGGTGTTTCATCTTGCTCTTTAGAACTTATCCCTCTCTTTTTCTGGATCTTTTGGGAATTGATGTAGGTGAGTTCTGGGGTGTGTTTAGAAATCTCACATCACTTATACACCTACATTAATAACAAGTAATCACCAGATAGTCCATATTACATTAACGGTGAAAACTGTAAGTATCCATGAAAACAAAAATTTGTAAAAGACATTAAAAACACAACAAATTCCCATGTATAATGTTTTTTCCTGTTGAAAAGTTGCAGGAAATTACTTATTGTATAGTGCCGATTGCAATAGCATGTTATGAAAGTGTTCTACCCAGGAAAAAGCAAGCCCTCATCCTTCATGAATAGACACACAAATTTGGCTTTCCACTATCACCTATCTAAGCAAGTACCTATTATTACGGATATGGAATAAAATTTCATATCCTGTAGAGATTTTTGTGAAACGTTAACTCATAATTTTTACTACAACAAAATATGTGTTAATAGTATTAACATGAACATGAATATGGGTACCTATTATTACGGATATGGAATAAAATTTCATATCCTGTAGAGATTTTTGTGAAACGTAACTCATAATTTTTACTACAACAAAATATGTGTTAATAGTATTAACATGAACATGAATATGTCTATTTGTGTCTTATTTCCTTCTGAATATTACCTGAGTACTATCACAAGAAGGGGTTTTTTGTTGCTGTTGTTCTTTAATTACCCGTGATTTTAATGGCCCTGTCAAAGATAAAGTACTTAAAAAACTTGAATCAGCATTTTAGAACTTTTTTCTAAATTTAAGCAGTTGAGTTTTAGCACTCTGTTAACCGTAGTTATTATAATGGGTCTAAATACCTATCTACTCTTAAATATCATTCTGGACACTCTGTTTATGCCAACTACACTATTGCATTTGCCCTTTCCTCATTTTCAAGACAGAGCAACTATCTTAAAGGCATGTAGGAATCTTTTCATAAAAGCCTAATTATGTTCCTTGCTTTTTAAAATGCGAAACTAGTAGTATATACATTATTGGTTTATGTGTGAAAGTAATTCACAAATGGATTCTTATGTAAGTGCATGTTTTAAGTAGCCTTGAACTTTTATTTTTGCCTTGTACATTTTATGCAAATAAAATTGTGATAGTTTTTCCTATTAATTTGTTTTTCATTACTAGTTTGTTTCTTTGAGACATGTATATCCATCCAGTCCTCCTGGCTTTTTTTCTATTTTTCTTATTTATAATTTTCATTTGTATGTATGTTTTCCTTTTCATTGTTTTTTTTTTTTTCTTTTTTTACCCCCATATGGGTTCTGTGACAAAAATTGCTGTTGATGAATAACTAAGTTAGTTTTGGAAATAGATAGAAGTAGTGGGTACATAGCATTGTGAATATACTTAATTCCACAAAATTGTATGTTTAAAATGCTTAAAATGGAAATTTTTGTTGTATATGTTTTAACACAATAGGAAAATAAAAAATAAAATAAAGTGACTTAGTATTTCAGAGAATGAGAAGCTGTCTTTACCTTTTCATTACATATATTGCTCTATAGATACCTCATTGATCTTTAAAAAAAATAACTTCTAAGTTTTGTCACATATTATATTTATCAGAAAAAAAATATATCTCACCTTAAACTCTATGAAGTATTTGTAATTTTTTTAATATTTGAATTTTGTGTTGCATTTTCTTTCAAAGAGAAATATATCTTTTATTTATTTGTTTTTAAGATTTAGGATCCAATATTTAGAATGTGTAGAATAAAAGTTACAGCATTTTCAAAATTAGTCTGTAAGACAGGCTAACTATGCTAGCCTATCACTAACAGAAAAGAGAAAAATGTTTAAACACTCTTTACAGATTTAATTACAATTTTGGATGGGTTTGAAACCTTCGGACTCTGCTGTGGCCATTCCACTTTAGCCGTTCAGGCCATGCTGCCTGTATTGTGTATTCAGCAGTTCCTATTAGACGTCTTCACAGTGAGTGATTCTGCTGGGCATGCTGACACCCGCTTCATGCATGGCCTGCTGTGCTGGGTGGAATTTTTTTTTTAGGGGCTGCCTGGAACATTAAGGACATCTTGGCCATGTCATTCTGTGTACAATGTGTGTGTGTGTGTGTGTGTGTGCGCGCGTGCGCGTGTGTATGTGTATCCTCACATGCACACATTCCTAAGCAAATCAGTGTTAAATAAATGATTATGTAGTGTGCTTTTATATACATGTAAAATCTAAATTTTGAATAAGGATGAATTTATAATTTATTACACACATATATATTTAATAGTTTAATTCAGCTAACATTAGCAACTTTCCTCTAGCTTTTATTGTCTTTGGTTATTGACACTAGGGGGCACTGCTTATCCTCAGTTGCATCTTTCTTCGGGAAATGAGTAAAAATAGCCGATTTCTGTGCTCTCACTTTAATTAACAATTGAATTAAAAGAACTTGAGGCTGTTTGATTCTTTGTTATTTTAGTTTTATTTCTAATGCCTATGTGTAGTGCTAACAAAGGGGGTGGAGCTAATGGTTCTCACAAACAAATACAGTATACAGTGTCCCATACAGTAACTTTTTTTTCCATTGGAAATGTCATTCTTGGCAAAATCAGAAGGGCAAGTTTGCCCAGTGATGAGGTTTAGATCCCTTGCCAGCTGTGCTTCTAGCCAGCAAGTGTGATGAACAGCTTTAGAAATCAAGTGAGAGAAAGCATTCAAAAGTTAGTGTGATTCGTTTGGATAAAGGTCAAGAGAAAGATAAGCAAAGGATAATAATGAAGAGCACAAGTAGCAATAATTTGTACTGTTCTGCTAATATAATTTCTTTCAGTTATCCTGTTTATAATTTTTAGCAATTACCTAGTTCAAAAGTAACTTGTGGCCTTTTAAAACTATTTTAAAGACTGTATTTAATCCTCTATTTCAGCTGATCACTTAGAAATGAGTAGAGAAAAGTGGATGTGCTACCATTCATAACTTATAGATTAGAGCTGTGGCTACTAGTAGAAAATAAAGTGACAACATAATTAAACATTTTCAATTGACAATTATCATTTGAAATCTTCTTAAATATGTGAAGATTTGTTTTATTCATTTTTTAGAATCTAAACATCCATTATAAACCTAAATACCCAAACTAATCCATTCAAACTAAGGTACCACCTGTAATCCTTAAGGACATTAATGACATTGTTCTGTTATATTTGTTATGGTCTTAGAATAAAACTCTCTCTCTCCTTTCTTTCTTGCTGCCCCTCACTCCTTCAAATGTAGAAAGCAATCAGTAGCCTTGGAATATAGAAAACTATTGTACCCTGTGCTGCTAATTAATCAGATTCATGACAGAACTGGAAAAATTTCATATTCTTCTTCTCTAGAGTTATAGCCATATCATATATTTATTAAAATATGCTATTAAATTATGCCCTATTTGTATTAAGTAAAGATACTGATTTTTAACTTGAATAATTAGAATAAAATATTTTTGCATATTTTAAAGTTTTCATGGCATATATTTTACATCCTGACCAAAAAGATAGCTAGTGTAGTCAAGCTTGGTCTGAATACCAGTAAACCATCTGAGCATAAGCACATGGGCAGTTTTAAATAAAATCTGTAAAATACCTTTGCTTTGCAGCACACCAAATAGGTTTCCACTAAATGGATACTTTCATGAGAAATTATTTTTAAAATTTCAAAGAGAAATGGACATGTGCATTATCCTAGGTTGATTTACCTTTGCTTTGCAGCACACCAAATAGGTTTCCACTAAATGGATACTTTAATGAGAAATTATTTTTAAAATTTCAAAGAGAAATGGACATGTGCATTATCCTAGGTTGATTTTTTCTGTTCTAATTTTCCAAAGTGATTTCTCAATAGTGTTTAGTGAATAACATATACTTTTAAATATATTACTATTGACTAACTTTATATAATTTCTTAGAAAAACATTTTCAAGGTTAATAAACAGTTCAGAGAGAAATACTTTCTGTTATTTTTCTTACAGGTATTTTTCTTTTTCTAATTATTTCTATATAACTTTATAAGAGCATCAGCCAATTCAGATACATCTGTAATCTTTAGTAATGGATCCGTCACTTACTAAGAATAGGCACCACCTAGTTAGACCTTGTCAGTTCATAAACAAAATACTGATTAATCAATATGGGGCAGCTTTTATTATATTCAACATTTTATAATTTGAAATGTTACTTTTCTGGTACAAACCATCTACAAGCAATCAGATGCCAGCCCATTTATAATAGGTTTTTCTCCTCCTAGCAGGATGTTGCTTTTGGCTATAAAAAGTTAATTTCAGATCCTGATATACTTGCATTAATTTTTGAAACATTGGCTGAGTGTAGTACAGCAAAGAATAACATGAACATCACACCACTGTGCTGTAGCTAATCGTTTATTACCTCAAGCCAGAGGAGCAGTGTTAATGTGAAGGCTGCAGTATGTCTATGGAAAAGATGGAAACTGACAGAAAGGGTCTTAGAGATGGCTTCCTAAGGGTCTTGAAAGAGGACCATAACAAGGAGAGGGCAAAAAGAACAATAGCAACACTATCTAAAGGGATACATTTTAATACTTACAGTTCTGGATATCTTTGAAATTTTTTATGATTAAAATAAATTATTATCTCGAATAACAGACTCCATCCTCTATCCAAACATCTTTGCTTCAGAATGAGAAAGCTCGTTGTAATGCTATCTTTTGAGAACCATAAGTGTTCTCTAAAAAACATATGACTGAGATGTTCATCAGCTGGGATGTTTGCTGTAATTCACCAATAAATTTGAATAATTTGACATAATTTCTGACAAAGATGAATGTTTCCACATTCATTTCCATAGTAAGGCAGTGTCTGCATGAAGAAACCAGTTTGGCTGACTTCACCTGCCAAACCAGGCAGAAAATAAACCCCAAACAGCAGCCTCTTAGTCCACAGAATTAAAGCGGATTATGTGTACAAACCACCTTGGTGGCCTGTCAACCCAAAATTTGCATAAAAGTAGACCACGTCGGAGCCTGTAGTAGTATGAGGAAGCAAAGGACTGGGACACATCAAGGAACTAATAGCATATGTGCTGTTAGGTACTACACTGTGGTATAGAGTGAAGGAGAGACATTATCAGCTGTGAAACTTGGAGTTTGATACTGGTGTTATCAAATGTCACACTAGAGATGACACCTGTCACTTCACATGTTTTCTCATCTGTACAAAGAGCAATTGGACTGGATAATTTCTAATGTCCTTGACAACTTTTCTTCTGTGTGATGTTAGTTGCAACCATGTCATTATTAATTTTTAAACTGGTTTCAGTAAACCATTATGGTACTTATGAATTCACTTTTATATAAAAGGCCATAGGAGATATAGTTGCATTGCATTTATAACTATTAGAATGTGAATTTAAGGCAGTAAGGTCTAACCTACTCACTCCCACAGACCGAGTTAAAAAGTGGCATCAACATCAAATTACCTTCTAGAAACATTTAAGTCAATTACCAGAAAATTCAACAATGAGTTTATTGTCCTTTTTATTTGAGAAGAAAAGGGACTAATAGATCATAGTATGTGCTGATGGTTGTGTGGGAAGAGACAGACTTAAGGAAGTCTTGCTTTTCCTGACAACTTAGTGACAGAAAGTAGTATGGTAGATTTCCTCATGACACCCACAATAAGGAGTGGCAGGCTGGGTTCTTAAGAAAGTGGGTAAGGAATCAGAACTATGGAAACTAAATAATTTTTTGAGTTTTGAAACTCAAAACTCATTCCCACGCATGGTCTTCTTTTCTGCTCTGATTGTGGTATCTCCTTTTTCCCCCTTTTGTTATACCCCTGATTACAATAAACCTTCCCCTCAAGTAGTCACTTTTATTCTTTTTCAATCTAAATTTCTTCTTTTGACTTATCTTGAATGTTATTCACTCTCCTCCCTTCAGACACATTGATGTTTTGTTGATATTTAACCACCATTCTTTCGTACATATATGCCTATAAGAGCAGCATAAAAGCCATCTAGAAATTTACCACCTTCCTTGCACCATATATCTTCAGTGAAATTTTTCTGAAAACGTATTTGTTCTTTCTTCCTTTTCTTCATCACGTCTATTTCTCTTATAGTCTCTTTAGATAAAAACCTATGTGTAATTCTATTTTGTGTATTTCCTTTTTATATTATTAACACTCAGTAAAATAGTGTAAGAGTTTCAGTTTGCAGTACTGTCAATCCGTCACCTTTCATGCACTACTTTAAAATTCTGAAAATGTAAATGAAGTAATTAACCTGATATGAAGCAGTGACATATAATTGACTTTCTAAATTAGTGAACTACTGACTCTTTTTTATATTTTTGCCGTTTTATAGGATTTCTTATTGGCTAAATTGGCTACTTAACAAAAGGTGTGATGTAACGAAAATTCTGCTTCCTGCTATTATAAATACTGATGCTTATTAAACATCCTGTACTGTGCTGCCTAAGTGTATTTATTTTAGATTCTTGCTGTTTAAATTATTTCATGCTCATGAAACTGAGGCAATATTTAATGATAGTGGAATAGACAACCTAAATCATTGCTCAACTAGTAGAATGGCTCTCAAAGAAGTGCTAAGGAATGGACAAATGAAGGAAAACGGAAGGTTAAAAAATAGCCTACAGAATAGTTCTCCTTCTCTCACACATAAACCTTTGTTCAGTGTAAATTTTCCAGTGTACTCATGCATCAGAGCTGTCATCAGATGTCTAAATGATAGGTTTCAGGGTTCTCCTCTTCCTGTGAGTGATCTGAAGTACTACTCCAGTGTTTCCCAGTAGAGTGGATATTGATAGAGGACATAGTATATAGTGACTATTGTTTATGGTTCACTGGTATATGAACTCAGAAATGTTTTTTTATTATATGTAGTGTATATACATATTCTCTATGTGTGATATGAAGATGCAGCCATATACTTAGAGGTATATAGCTACAATCCAATCCTGGCTTTTCTCCCACCCAGTGTCTATATGGTTTTGTGCAGTAAATACGATCACCAAAAATCTTATCTCAAATAAACATATTTCAAACCATTTATTTCTACAGACTTTCATTATCATTTGAAAAATGTGAGATGCGCTTTTATAAGAAAAAATGTCTCCAACATGTAAGAATCATATTCTAAAATCCTAGCTTAGAGAATTGTCCTACATTTGTTGGTCAGTGGAGTGAGCATTTAAACAGCCCTTATAAGTAGTTAGTTGAATAGAAATTTCTTCCAGCAGCAGTATTCTCTTGAATGTTTAAGCAGGAGCAGAAGTTCCAGGCATTTAGCATAAGTTCCTAGGTAGAAGAGCCATCTGGAGATCCTTATTCAAATATTTTCAAACAAAGTAGGAAGACTGTGACTTATAATGATGTCATTTTGCCATTTAAAAGTGGGCATCAGCCTCTCCCAGTGTCTGATGACTGTAATAACCCACAACTGATGAACATATCTCTTTTTGAGAGCATTTAGGTACTTTCGATTAAGCTTGTCAAGAGCCCCTTCCCCCACCATATATGCAAATCACATCATTGCCACATCATTTTAGCTTTGTAAACTTGACCCTACGTTGAAGAAATGTGATCAAATGAAATTACCCTGAATTTCTAGAGGCAAAAACTTAAAAACATTTGGGGGTAGAGAGCAACTAAGATCTGGAAAAGAATCAAAATCTCAAATGTCTTTATCCTCCAATATATAGAGCACAGACTTTATTTTTCCATATCATAGGGAATAAAGGCTGAAATTTGAAAAGCTGCTCTTACTGTGAAATCTTTGTCCATGCTCACTGCATTAGTCAGTTTTCTATTGCTGAAAACAGAATGCCTGAAACTGGGTAATTTATAAGGAAACAGAATTTATTTCTTATAGTTTCGGAGTCTGGGAAGTCCACAGTCCAGGGAACACATCAGGTGAGAGCCTTCCTCTTGGTGGGAACTCTACACAGAGTTCCATGGTGACACTGGGTATCACATGGCAAGAGAATGGGATGAACAAGAAACAGCTAACCTTCTCACTCACTCTCCGCTGGGAAGTCCACAGTCCAGGGAACACATCAGGTGAGAGCCTTCCTCTTGGTGGGAACTCTACACAGAGTTCCATGGTGACACCGGGTATCACATGGCAAGAGAATGGGATGAACAAGAAACAGCTAACCTTCTCACTCACTCTCCTTATAAAACCATGAGAGCCACACCCATGACCACCCATTAAACCATCAATCCATTACTCCATAAATGGATTAATCCATTCATAAGGGCACAGTCCTGTGATCCAATCACCTCTCAAAGGCCTCACTTTTCAAATATCACAATTGGATTTCTTACCCTTTTAACACTTTTACAGTGGGGATCAAGTTTCCAACACATGAACTTTTGGGGGACCCATTTGACCCATAGTGCTCACTCTTCCTTTCCCTAGCAGCACCATCAGGTTTGAGCTTATTATGGCAGACACTAAGTAGTGATGACTGCATACTTTATTTGAAGTTTGGGATATTCTGTACTTAGATGTGTTTAGGTTTGAAATCATAGGTATACCTTGCTCTATCTGACATGCACATTTCATTTGAAATTCAGAAAATCTAATCATTCCCCAATGGATTTATAAGACAATTTTTGAAATTTGTGATTTTGATTTCTTTTTGCTTTTCAACAGTCAGTACTTCTCATTCTTTTAGCTTTGTGGTTTTCTCTTCATGATCTTTAGTTGGGGAATAATGCAAAATTTAGTGGGATAATAGGGTGTCAGATTGTGAGAGACCTAAAATGTAAGAAAAATCTACTCGATCTCTTAGATATCAGTGAGTTAAATCATAATGTAATCTTGAGTACACAAATAAGACAATAGAGTGCTAGGCAGATTGGAAGGACAATTTAGATGGGAACAGAGTAGGTGAATGCTGTACTTTCACTTGTGGCCTGTGGTGGACACTGTGATGGTCTGTTCAGTTGCACCTTCAGTAAAGGACTTATTGCTCCAGCTCTTGGGAGTGCTTTCAGCAGACAGCCTTCAGCTGTCAGCCCCCTCAGGTATTGCCTCAGCCACTTAGGGGCCCATAGTCAAAGAACAATGTGGGAGGTTAAAGACGAAGCCAGCTGAGCACAACTTGGGACGACTCAGAAGTTTGTCTCATTCTAGGGACATTCTAGGTCTAGAGCTCCCCTGGGGTTGTGCAAGGCTGTTATTGAGCTTGCATCTCACCTTCTGTCTCTGCCTATTCCTGCTAAGTTCCCCTCTTTTCTTCAGATGTTGATCCTAAAGACATTCCTTTATAAACATCCTGCATGCTAAACACTACTCAGTCTGTTTCCTGGGGAACCCAACCTGCAATGTAAGCTGTTTCTAAATATACCAAAATCAGACATCACTCTAGCTTCCCAACCATCACCTTCTCTGATATATTCTGTTTCTATGAATAGCACCTCCATTTATTCCACAAATAATTTTGAGCACCCATATGTGCCAGTCATTGTGCAGGGAATGGGAATGTGGTGTTGACAAATATGGTCCTGCCGTCACAGCACCTACATTTCCATGGGAAAGACAGTGAACACATTATTACCAGTATTATAAGTATTTCAGAAGGTAAAATGTAGGATAAGGATATTACATACAAGTAGACACAGGATTTGGAGTTAGATCTAGCTGTGCTGCTTACTAACTATGCGAATATGGGCAAGTCGCTTACTTTCTCTAGGCATCAGTTTCCTCATCTATGAAATGATGCATAATCCCTAAACTACCATTCTGCTTAAAAAGGAATTGTTCTAACTAAGGAGATGATCTATACGTAAATACTCAGAATATTAAGGATTTCAACAGAATGTATCTGAACCTGCCTTGCTTCCTAAATTGTGAGTTCTTTCTAAAGGTCAGGAATCATGCCTTCCTCAATCTATAATCTGTAATCTAGAACGGTTGATCAACTAGAACACTGCTTTCACTATTGATGCCAGGTAACAGAGTTTAGAATCTTTAAAATATATTGAAAACAATATAGATAGTTGAAACCTGAATTTTTTAATAAAAATATTATTAATTTATAGAATACTTTTGTTCAAATCCACCAAACATCTATATGGAAATTCAATGTAAAGCTTTTTAAGAGAAATTCATTAAATAACATTCTCCTATACTATGTCTTTGCAACAGGAAATCTTATCCCTTTACCTTTCTTTTTCCCAGACCAGAAGAAATGGTATGCTTTAAAACTTAGATGTATTAACTCTCTCCCACCTGAATATATGTGCCTGCCCCTCCTGAACCTAATGAAATCTTTTGCCACAGTTTTTAATCCATTCAGTGATTGATGATTCATGAGTACTTATATACCTAATTATATACCTAAGTATTTCTAGAACATACCAATCAATAAAGGCTCATAAGTGATTTTTTTAGCTGGGTATTTTGAATGTGCTTGCTACTTATTTGTGCCAGAAACATTTTTTGGTGTGTAGTACATTTATAAAGTTTTAACAAGTTTTCTCATTTTTCCATCTAAGACTATTTATGTCACCATTTAAATGTCTTCTTTGTTAAACCTGCCTTAGTTTTTTGGGGGTTGACAATGTTTAGTCCTCACTTATACTTTTATAATATATCCACTTCGTATATATTCCTTGTAATTTTCAAATCTGTGTCGGTCTTATAACATTACATGATAAAACTTTCTAATCGAATAAGTTACCTTGATGCTGTTATACTATTTTAATGTGTGACCCCTTTTATTTTTTTCTTACAATTGTCTTTTACATAATAAACACTGCATCTGTTATGTACTGTGTTCTTGATTGGCTGAATATGTTTTTCAAACTATTGCCTTCCTCCCTGCCTACCCTGCCTCCATCTTTTCCAACTTCCAGGTTGTCAGTCACTTAATATTTGCTTTATTTTTTTTTCTTTTCTTTTAAACCTACCTTACACATGCTTTTTTGTTGTTGAGGGGGCCTGCACGTGGCAGCGTGGTTTAGGCAGGAAAGGAAAAGGAAGTTATTACTGCTGTCTTCTGGCTGTCTGTAATAATAAATCATAACTTGCCATTCCCTAACTGGTGGCTGGAGACTTATCTTCATAAATGCATGTGACCCAAGAAGTTTCAGTTTACATACCCTATCCCTTGGCGTTCTTGCCTGTGGAGAGCCTTTTCCTTCCTGAAATTAGACAAAAGTTGCAAGAATTGAAGCTAGGGCTTCAAAGCACAGGAAAGGAGAATGTTGTCTTATCCTGTTGCTATAGTGGACATCCAGCTGGCCATGTTTACCTAACCAGGGTGTGAGACTGCAGGTCCATCTGTGAGGGGCTCGCAAAGTGCTATGGCTTGCTCTTGGAGTTTGAACTTAGGAACCTTTTGAAATACTTCTTTTATATTTTCCTACATGGTTACTTTTATAGTGACAACTATGTAGGTTTGGGGTATATGCTTAAATTGCTAAGCATTGAGCAGAATGAAACTATAAAATTTACCCATTTAACATCTGGGTTATACTTAAACATATGGTGTCCAAATTATTTACCATCCAAACCAGAACACTTTTAACAGTGAGAGGGACACTATTAATAATTATGCCAGTTTAATAGTCATAAACCGGGACTGTCCTGGGAAAACTGGAATGTATGACCATCCTATTTATACCTAATTATTTTCATTGACCTTTTAACAGTGAGAGGGACACTATTAATAATTATGCCAGTTTAATAGTCATAAACCAGGACTGTCCTGGGAAAACTGGAATGTATGACCATCCTATTTATACCTAATTATTTTCATTGAAAACATTTAAGTAAGCCCAAATTACTTTACAAAATCAGTGAGGTGGAGGCAGAGTTAGTGTAGGGATTTTATGACACTTCAAAATAGCTGCTGTATCAGTGTGAATTTTGATGTCACGGAAGAATATACAGATACTACATTTAAAAGGAAGTATACCTCTTAAAAAATAGAAATAAACATCAAGGTAATAATAATAATAGCTGGCATTATTGATTTCTTGCATGCCTTATCTCATTTATGCTTCAGTAATCCTGTGAGATGACTACTGCTATTATTCCTATTTGGGGGTTCTCACAATGATTAACTAAGAATTAAAATCTAAGTACATCTAATTCCAAAGCCTGTGTATGCTTTTAACTACAAAACGGTACTGCCTTTCTCTGGACACACTTTATATATCTCTGCGATTATCTTTTTAAAAACGTAGTCAAATACACTCCCTCTAACGCAGTGGTAAAGGGACTCTCTTTCCCCGAGCTTGGCACTGCTAAGACATGGCTCCATGCTTTGTTGTCAGGTCGAGTTATCCTGAAAGGGTTCAATGGTGGGAGGAAAGTGGAGCTGCCGCAGTATTGCTTCAGTGATTCTGTTTTCATTTTTAAGTGCACAGTGCTATGGCTGTTCTAGTATTCTGATTACAGGATTTTAAATAGACACAGTAAGCAGCTCTTTCTACTCCTCAGCCATGCTGTTATAAAAGTATTGTATCACATACTCAAAGGAAAAAATAGCCCTTCATAATTTTTTCTTTATGAATCTATGACTTTTAAAAAATATTTGTCATTAAATGCATTTATGAATCAAGCTTCTGTTAGCTTCTTCTAAATGAGTGAGGAGAATATGCTAGTTTGCATATGTGAAGTAGTTTACATTGTATATTATTGTAGGATCACCTGTTATAATTATGTACTATGTGCTAGTTCCTCTGCTAATTTCTTTACATTTCATTCATTCAATACTTGCAATAACCCTATAACTTAAGTGTATTTATCATCTTCCATGACATTCCCATGATAAAACTGAAACACAGAAAAAGTTGCAATAATTTACTCAAGGTATCATTACCAGAAGTGGCAGAGCAGGGATTTGAACCCAGGGAATCTGACTTCTTGAATTTAACTACCACACTTAAATTTATTTTATTTTATTTTATTTTTCTGACCGGTAAGGGGATCGCAACCCTCGGCACGGTGTGGTCTGCACCACGCTCAGCCAGTGAGCTCACCGGCCATCCCTATATAGGATCCGAACCCACGGCCTCAGCGCTCCCAGCGCCGCACTCTCCTGAGTGAGCCACGGGGCCGGCCCTACCACACTTAATTTATGAAGACTGTTTCCTTGAAATCTTCTAATTTCAAATTTAAAAATATATACTTTACAATTTTATATAAAGCTTTACTTACAGCTTTATTTATAATTATAATCTGCATAATGAAAGTGTTAAAAGGTACCAGCTTTTCATACTTTTCAAACCTTTGAAACAACTTAATCTGAAATCTTAACTCAAAGAGCTCTAGAGGGAGCTAATCTATTTATACACGTATATATATTTTTGAAAACCATCTCAAACCTCAACTGTACTATTAACCAGAGTGATGATTCATTCATGCTCATGGAGTAGTAATGATCTGTGGGTTTGTAAATGTACAGTAGTAGTGTTAGATCTTAATCTGAAAGATCTATGCATTATTTGATTTTCTTTCAGAATATTCTTTCCTGTACAAGTAACCCTAACAGTGCATATGTGTAACATATGTCATAATTTAAAAAGAAAGTAATGGCTTTTGCTGATGGAAGATTTTATAACATTTCCCTCAAAAACATGTTTAAAACATATGATATATACAAGTATATATATATATGAACCTGCATGTACATCTATACCTGCCTAACCCCCACCAACACTGGCCTCTTCCTGGAGGTCCTTTGGACTTTAAAATATAACAAGGAGTAATTATTCTGAATCCCATGGCTGCGAAGCCACAAACACAGGAAAATGAAATTACTTGTTACTTCTTTTAGGTTAGAGTGAAGCCAGTCCAATTCAGACTTTTCTTCTCCTTTAGGTTGGGAGTATTGAAGGTAGCTATATTCATAATTCCCAAAACCCGACACTCTGGACTAGAGATATGCCAAAGACATCATAACAGAGCATCCTCATAATATCAGCATCTCCTTGCCTTCTGAGTAAATTAAGGCATCTCCCTGCCTTCATTTAATTTAAATTTAGTGGAATTTAAATTTGATTAATTTTACTTTTAATTTAATTTAGTGGAAGTAAAATTGTCTTTGCGTTTTCCTGTGCAGAAAATAGCTCATGGTAGAGTTCTGAAAGAAATGAAATTCAAGGAAATGCTACAACAGTTTATGTGTACAAAAAGGAAATCGAGACATTTTTAGGATGACTTGAAGCATTTGGGTTTGGCCAGGATTTGTGAAGAGAGTGGGCAGGTATATCATTAAGGGGCCTTGGAGAAAGCACGATGAGGTAAGTCAGGTGTACAGAAAAGGTCTACCTGACTTCTGGAGAGAGAGGGCATAGCCCAGTGGGTGGACTCCACTGCAGGTGGGCAGGAGCAAAGGCAACTGCTGCTTACTCGGGCCCTCCCCGGCCTCCCCTCTGGTCCTCTGGTCTTCATCTCACCAGATACTCTTACACTCTGATACGCTCACATACCTTGTCATGGTTACTTAGTTTTTTGAATCTTACTTTGGAAGAAAAGGTAATAATAAATGGGGTTTCCCCCTCAATTTCAACCCCATCAAAAATGTTAATAATAATATGAGCCAGCATACAGATGACATATATTTTTAATGTGTTCAAAGTACTTGATATTTATTGGATTAGTTAAACTTTTGTCAGATGAGGAACATGCAATACAGTGAGGGAAAGAACAGAATAAGTATGTTTGAGCTAAGGGGAAAAGACTGAATAGATTAATGGCTAGAACTAAGAAGTGGAAACAAAAATATCAGGTAATGGGATCAAATGTTTTATATTAATTCTGAAATCATCAGTATGATTTATAGAAGTATCTAATTTTTCCTCTTATCCTAGAGATTATTTATTTTAGAATTGTAATAATTTAAAAGTTCTGTTGATTGTCACTTTTTGCTCTTAGCTGATTTCTATCTTGACATGATTTCAACATTTCTTTCTGATCTGGATTTGAATCATTTTTTAAATTATTCTTTTAAAACGTCCAAGCCAAGGAAATACTGTATATATGAAAAGGGGATTAATCAAATGAGTTCATTTATGTAAGAGTATTATACATATATTACTGAGAAATAGACCCCATGTGATACAGATGAAAGAACGTGACATATATCCACAATCAAGTCACAGTTGTGTCACTTTGTATCTGTGTGACCCTCAACTAGTTTCCTAACCTGTCTCAGCCTCAGTTTCCTCATCCACAAATAGGAAAAATAATACAAGTTTTGCATACATTTCAAAATTATTTGATAATAAAATTAAAACTAATTTGTATTCATTTTGAAATTTGGCAACTGCTATTTATAAATAAATATACACACAGTAATAAAAACAAGTAATATTTTAATTATAACTTTATCATACATAGTCTATTAAGCCATGGAACTTTAGGAAGTTGATATCTAAGATATCAAACTTTTTTTTTTATCACCTTTGTCC
Source organism: Galeopterus variegatus (assembly GCF_000696425.1). Lineage (NCBI taxonomy): Eukaryota > Metazoa > Chordata > Mammalia > Dermoptera > Cynocephalidae > Galeopterus > Galeopterus variegatus. The sequence continues at coordinate 165,609 of NW_007727500.1, forward strand.
AACTCTTGATACCATAATGAAGATATTATAGACAAAAATGAAATACCATCCTTTCTTTTTGAAAGATTAGTATAGATGTTAAATTGATCGTAAGTGCAATTGTTCAAAAGGTTCACATACTAGGTACGTCATAGTTCATTCATGAATACATGGCGACATTTAGATTACAGGGTCTTATCATTTTTAGAGATTAAGAGCCCTTTGAGAATCCCATAAAAGCTAAGGATCCTCCCCCCAGAAAATATACAAATGCACATATAGACAGAATTTTGCAAGGAATTTCAAGGTGTTCCTATCCGTGGATTCATCTCTACCTTGGATTGACATATAAAAGGACTTTGGTGATGTGGCTTTCTCTTTTTAAGATTTCTGGGTTTTTCAGACTATTCTAGTCTTCTATTATAGATCATATTATAGAAGTTGTTCTCCTGTCCAGCTGTGCCTCCAATCATTCCTTGCTTTAGCTATATGCCATCCAAAGTCTGCCTCTTAACAATCCTGATTCAGTCTACCCCTGCTATTTCCGCTCTCCAGCATTTCTCATCAATGCTCGTTCACAGAGGAGGCAGGGAAGGGAGACTGTAAACCGGGCTAGCATATGCAAGCAGAGACTTTGGACAGAAAAGGCAGTTGCAGGTAGTTCCAGGACTATTAAATTAGGCTGCAGTGAGACTGCAACAGAGGCAAACAGTCTGAAAAATTAGACTGCTGAGGTTTTCACTGATTCACAATTCTACTAATCCTAAAACAGTCAAATATTTGAAATTCTTTGTTACTAGGTTCATTTGTAAATGGCTCTTCATTAAGACCTCCTGGAATTTGGCCATTCTCTGCCTATAATAATAAAATATAAAAGCGACTTTTAAACTGTAAAGTACTGTAACGGTGTAAGGAAGTAATCATATTGGACTGTAATCTGTTTTGATGTGATGTGAAGAAAAGGCGCACATCATTACATCCGTTGTATGAAATGTCAGCCAGATGGACAAACAGAACAAAGATTTTTTTCTTCTAGTAGTCCATCTAACAACTCTGTATTTTTCCAGTTTGTATAATTTTAATCCCCAGATTTTCTACTTTTGCACTAACTCCTCAGCCTATTCATTACTTAGTTTTACCTCATTTTGGAAATGGCTCTCAAGATTTAGTGTCTTCAGATATTGTCTTAAATAAATTTGCATATGTTAACAACAACAACAAAATGCAGGCCAAATATTTTTAAATGCAGTCATATTCTTAGAATACCAGAAAAGCATGTTCTTATTTTGTAACTTCAGCAACAATCACTCCATATCACTAAAAGTGTTACAGTTTAGAAAATGAGAGGAAAGATGTATCATTTCTTCATGAGCCAGGTGGATTCACTATTGTGGAATTTTGTTTTTTACTATTTAATTTTGGTTTAAATATTTATATTCTGGTGCCAATGTGACCCAATGAGAATCCATTTTTAAAATAAAATCAAGAAGAAGGTAGCATACTGCTTAATAATTAATGTGAAGTATTGGATTAGAGTATTATTTTATGCTTTAAAAATATTATTGGTATTGCGAGGTGAATTTTTGCAGTGGTGATAAACAATATTGATTCTAAGTGGAAAAAGACAAAAAAAAAAAAAGAAAACGTAGAGCTCAAAGATTTAAGGTGCAGAAATGCTGCTGAGGCGGCATTAACAGTGAATTACATTCCCATTAGGTAGTGTTCATTGAGAGGGAATGTGCATATGCAGGGTTTGAAGAAATTTAAAAGAAGGAGAGACACTTTTAATTCATAATGCCAACAGGCATCATTTGGTATCAGCAGCATGGCTGCAGTGTTCTCTGTATGAGCTTTCATCGCCATTCAGAATACTTCCTTTTTTTAAGTGCACTATTATATTTTTGGTAGACAATTCACAGAAAGAAATGGTGAATGATAGAAAATTGCTTTTTCCTAAATAGAAGAATTTAGAGGGAGAAAGACATTTGAAGCAAAGATATAGAGAGGTCATTATTATGAAATTCAAGGCTATTGTTTATTATATTTTAACTGTAATTTTTATTAAGCTTTTTTATGTTTATTGTACCAAATTAGGGTCACTAGTGTTAAAAGATTAAAACCTTTATCAATGCTTTTGATGTAGAACTTTTATTTTCAGTTTCTTTTTCTAGCAGACCACTGATAACTTTGTCAGTATCTTCAGACCAACTGATTCTTTTTTTTTTTTTAAGAATCCATTTAATTTTACAGAAATTACATTCTATAGAAATAAGTTAAAATGCAATAGTTTGCCGACATAAAGAAATATATCAGAAAGCAAAATGATATTGATAGACTTTGAAAGAGAAGGATCTTTGTGGGCATTTAAAACACCAAGAATTACAAGACCATGGTGAAGAGCAGGCTAGTTAAATTGGAGAAGTCAAAGCAAGATTTCTTCCTGATGTTCCATTTACTGAAAATTAGTAGAAGTTAGTCCTAAGTAGCTAATAGTGAGCCCCAGGTACTAACTTCTCTGAAGCACTAAAATAGGAAGTGGTGAAAGAAACCTGTAAAAGAAACCCTCAGGGATTCAACTATGATCCCTTTAATCCTTGAATTGTCAAACCAAATATAAAATAAGAGAGCTATGGAGTTCTGAGACTTAAATGATATTATCTTTTTAAAAGAAAATATTAGGTCTTTTCACATCTCTGGACAAGAATAGGGTATGTGTTCAGTGTACAAAAGAATAACTTTGAACCATAGATGCATATTGCTTTTTCATTTTTAATGTAGTAGTATTATTATTATCTATGACTAAGCAAGCTGCACCCAGTAGGAAAAACATTATAGCCAATATTTTATTTTCCTTTTTTAAACAGATGATTCAGCGAGAAGCAGATGTAAAAAGTAAGGTAACTGCTGTGGCATTAACAGACTCTGTTCACAATGTGTGGCATCAAGAAGCTGGCAAAACGATTCGCGAATGGATGAGAGAGGTGAGACTTGGTGTTTTCCAATGCTGAGATGAATGGATGTGAGCCTTTACCAACTCAACAGAGCCACCACCAACTTATATCACCTTCCACCCCTAAACTCCCTTTCTACAGGCAGAACATTGAGAGGGAATAGAAAAACTACACATGGTTAAAATAATAATAGAAAATCCTTCTGAAAAACACATATTTTTTGAAAGCCCCCTACCCCCCTTTTTGGCTTTCTACAGAATATAATGTGTGCATACAATATACAGTTTGAATTTTGGCTGAAGAAGGTCTTGGTGTTAGGAGATTCCTATTCTCTGATGTTTGATATTTCCACCAGCTATTTAGCATTGGTGCTTCTTAGTTACAAAAAAATAAGCTAATTGTACACTATTTCCTCTTGAAAGGTGTTCAGTATGTGCCACTCTTAAATGATTGGCTCACTACTGCCAGTAGGGGGAAAAGTAAAAAACTGAAATAGTGTTATGCCAGACTCTTGAGCTAGGAGAAACCCAGGGGCTGGCCATGATCCAGCTTCAGGCTAAGAAAGCTTCTTTTCATACTTCCTTTTTAAAATTTTTTTAAAAATTTTTATTATACATACATGTGGGGTACAACATTGATTTTCAGTAATTGTGTAGAATGTGTGGTGGTTCAATCAGTATAGTTAGCTTATTCATCATTACAACACACAATCATTTTTTGTGTTCATTAAACAATTCCTCATTAGCCCCCTCCCTCTCCCCCTTCCCCTCCCTCTACCCCTCCACTCCCCTTTTCCACTTCTAGTTTTCTAAAAGTTCAACATTTTACTGTGATTGTTTCTTTCTTTTTTTTCTCTCTCTCTGTCTCTCTTTATTGTTCATTTGTTTATTTATGGATTCAGCTCCCATCTATGAGTGAGAACATGAGGTATTTCTTTTTCTGTACCTGGATTGTTTCATTTAGGCTCATCCATGTTGCTGCAAATGGTAGAATTTCATTCTTTCTTATGGCTGAGTAGTATTCCACTGTGTGTGTGTATATATATATATACCACAATTTCCTTATCCAGTCATCCATCGATGGACATTTAGGTTGGTTCCATCACCTGGCTGTTGTCAATAGAGCTGCAGTAAACATGGGAGTGCAGGTATCCCTTCCACCTGATGATTTCCTATCCTCTGGATATATCCCCAGCAGTGGGATTGCTGGATCATATGGAAGTTCTATCCAAGGGCTGGTGAACCTGAAAACTTTTTAACAAGGACTCATTGAACATGCTTCCACTATTATTTTTCTTAACTTTCAGCCCATTATTTCTTTTATTCTTATTACAGTTATCTGGCTGAGTTTTTTTGTTGTTTATATTTACCTTTCTGATATTATAAGCAATTGACATCAGCTGCCCATGCTATAGTCATTGTTTAGTCAAATCATTTACTTACATTATATAAATAAAGTGATTGACCTTCCCGGTTTTCCAATTTTTGATAACAGAATGCCCAAGTGTCTCTTCAACTAACCTCTTACCATAGGACTATGTGGTGGGTAAATTCTACCACCCCTCATGGTACACTGTAAGGCCTAGAGAGTTAATGTTTGAAAAGAGTTCTTAATAGATAGAAGGATTGGGCTGTGTAATCTAATGGTCATGTTATAATATCAACAATCTGTTGTCACCGTTGCTGTTATTCTTTGTTAGTACTTTCATCATTTGAAGTCCAACATAGTTTTATTCCAGTCCTTAAAATTTTGCAAAAGTTATTGTATGAAGGTGGATTTATAAATCTATTTTAACATGCAGGTATTTTCTGACCATATTGCTTTTCATATTTTTCTTTTCACAATGTAGCTACATCTTTAATTGCTTTTTGCAAGGATCTAAACTGTTTTCACAAAGAAGTTTCATGTATTACTTGCCTGTAATTTTTAATGCTGTTTATCTGTCCAAATGGATACACAGACTGCTCCCAGAATTATGTAAATAGTAAGGTTAATAAATGAGCTGTTAGTAACTTTTTCCCCACACATAACTAATATGGAATTTGGTACTTGACCTAAACTAGAAACATCTCTCTGTTCATCATTTTTTAATTGGGACTTCTTCATGTAAGTTTCATTCTACATGACAAATATAACAAAATTTGTTTAGGTTTACTTTCTAAGTATTTCTAACTGCATTAGGCTGGATTAGGTGTTCCCTTCATATATCAGAATATATTAATCTGCATTTTTCATCTGACTAAAACAGGCAATAATTGAAATCGTCTTAATTTAATCAAGGCTACCATTAATTTCTTCACAAGCTAGGCTTTTATAAAATTTGTAAAAGTTAATAAATGCCCTAGTTCTTGGAAAATTCTTTCAGTTCCCTCAATTATGCTTTAGGGAAGCAGCATGCAGTTTTGTATTCTGACCTATCAAAATTGAAACCCCAGCTAAATCACTTACCTACCTGTGTTAGTGAGAGTAAATAACCAAGCAAGTTATTTACTCTCTTTGAAATTCAGTTCTCTCATCTACAAAATATAATACCTTCCTTGCATACGTGGTTAGGAAATAACATATGTAAAGAAATAACACAGTTGTTGGTAAATTACAGCTCTTACTGTGGTTACCTTCTCACTCACGAATAATATAAAATATATGAACTGTATTCTCTTTTTGTTTTATGAATGATTTGTATATTCAAAATATCTTACAAAATGGAAGCAGGATGACAGATTGGAAGTAATTCAGAACAAGCAGTTAGGAGAAGTAAGTTTTGATAATGATTCTGTATATATGAACTGTATTCTCTTTTTGTTTTATGAATGATTTGTATATTCAAAATATCTTACAAAATGGAAGCAGGGTGACAGATTGGAAGTAATTCAGAACAAGCAGTTAGGAGAAGTAAGTTTTGATAATGATTCTGGCTTATTTACTCACTAGGAAAATCAATTGTTAAGGATCCCGCATGTACCAGCTAATTTGCTAAGACTTATAATTTTGGGCAAGCCACTTTGTCTTTTGAGGTCTGTCTCAAAATTGTGAATTAGAGACATACTTCCTATTTCATCTACTTTATGAACTATTGTGAGAATCCAAGATGATGATCAAGAAGAAAACCCCTTGAAAGGGAAATGGTACTACATAAAGAAATGAGATATACAGTATTATTATGGAAAACACTATAATATTCCAAAGATGAAGATTATGGGATTATTCTTGATAGAGCTTTGAAATTACCCCTGCTCAGAGCTCTTTCCCAAAACAAGAACAAAAGTGAAGCTTATAAAAGTCTATGGCAGATATTCATATAGGAGCCCACTTAAATGTGTGACCCTGGTAGAGATTTGAGTGTGGTTTGGCAAAATAAGAGTCCAGTGTTCCCTGACATTCAGGATGAAGCTCCATCCCATTTTCTTTTTTCCTTTGTTAGTCTCAATTTACTCTGCAAGACTCCTTTAAATAATGAAGAGCAAACAGGCCTGGATTACAGTAAATAGAAGGCGCCATTGTCTTGAGCATGGCTGTTGGGAGAAGGGTGTGATAGGGCAACCTTTGTGTCCCTCAGCATCCCCCTTCCTACCACCTCCTATTCTAGCTTCATTTGGAATCAGCAAAAAAACTGAGATAGTGTGCAAATATCCTTTCCATGAAAAACATCTTAGTTAAGCTGGATTGTTTTAAGAATAACAGTCGGTAGTAGAGGAAGCCTTGGTGAATTTATCGTCTTGATGATTGGGTCCATTATTTCACCAAACACTACTTTATTTTTTTTTTCCTTTTTTTATCTTTTTTACTGACACCAAACACTACTTTAAAATTTAGAGTAAGACAGTGGTACAAATTGCCTAGTTGTTCTTTTTATGCTAAAAATTAGTAAAAATAGTTTTTGTTTTATAAGTATATTTAAATTAATGTGATAGAGTTATTGGTGTTAAGTATTCATTTACTATAAAAAGCTGATTTATTTTTTTTAAACATACCAATTTAGCATACAGAACAAAAGTTAAGGAATATATTTTTATATTACTTGTGTAAATTTTAAGAAACAACTTCTGTTAAAGAAAGAAAGTCAAAGAGGGCTACTTTTGGCAGTTGTTCCAAGTGAAACCTACTCCCAACTAAAAGACCAAGCACAGATACTAAGACAGTCTCATGAGAGGTAAAAAAGTAACCAAAGGCAGCTCCTAAGAGGCACTTCTTACCTCAAGCTCCAGGACTGTCCAGGCTGAGTAGGCAAATGTTGTTTCCTGACATACCCCTGGCCCCAGAAAGTCTCCAGCCAAGCCAGGTGTACTGCCGTACATTAATATGGGCCCTAGCAACATAACCTGGTGAATCATAATTGTACTTGTCTGAGGACACAAAATCTTCCATATTAAAGATGAACTTGTAAGGCAATTGTGATTTACAACCTAGACAAATGCAATAAAAATTAATAAAAACTTAGATTCAACCAGGGCAACATGCATCTCCAAATACCTCCATATACCTTGCACAGGAATAGCTATGACCTACTTTTCTCTTTAAATATAATATACTAAACTCTAACCTTTTTAGTAAAAATATTTAATTCATTTCATATCTACTCTGAAATATTGTCCTTGGTTCAAATGTCAGAGCGAGTCACTTGCACTGTGGCCTATAGTCACTTCTATTCCATATCAATAGTTGCCAAACTTTTGGATTTTAAAAAGAAGAAAATTTACAACCACAAAAACTTGTAGTGTCATAATTTCAGAGTTAAAAACCTTTAAATTGAAAACACTTCACTTTAAGAAATACTCACTGCATTGCCTATTGTTCCATTTTTCCTTCAGACCCAGACATGATCCATCCCAATCTGCTGGCTCTGGCCAAGGGCTTCTTTCACTGTGCATGTTTGTTGGGACAATGGGGTCTGCATCTGAGACTCGAGCATGGCACTGCTGGTACCTCTAGCTCAACATGCCTTGTTGCCTACTCAGGGCATCTAAGAATAAGATCTCAGGAGCTGCTAACACACTTGAACATGTTTTGAAGTTCTGAAGGGCTTTTCTGGTGGGCCGCCTATGTTGCCACCTAGGACACTTCAGCAGTGTTCATCTCAGTTTGAGAACTAGGGTAGGGGACAAATTGTAGCATTGAAAAGGGGGATAAATAAGCATTAGAAAAACAATGAAAGAGATTTGGTTTCTAATCTATATAAGACATGGCAGAATAGGGAGTTTACATTTGGTAAGATGAAACTTCAGACATTGAATTCATATGCAATGGTTATGTCTTTCTCTACATGTAATTTCCAGTATATTTATGTTATTTTATTTCATCATACTCTATCATATGGCAAACAATTTTAGCCCATTTTGCCCTTTTTTCTATATACTTTTCCCAGTGGAGTAAAACTGCCACATGCACACACACACACACACACACACACTAAACACACACACACACACACACATACACTCTTTGAACTTATAGCATCAAACCTTTACAATCCTACACAGGTGCTGTGTCATTCCATGGAACTTTTGGACATACTCACTTTAACTGCAAGGTGTTATCTAATTTTTATGAGAGATAAGCCTTAAACATATGCCTAGATAAAAACTGAAATTTCAGAATCATAAAATGTTAACATATTTTGCTGTGTTTGAGTTAAAGGTGACCTGGACAAAAAGGACAAAAGTTCATTTTGTTCAGCTTTTTAAAGTCAATAACAAGTTAGAAAATGATTTATTGCCAGTATATTTTAATGTGCCATCACTTTTATTAGTACNCACACACACACACACACACACACACTAAACACACACACACACACACACATACACTCTTTGAACTTATAGCATCAAACCTTTACAATCCTACACAGGTGCTGTGTCATTCCATGGAACTTTTGGACATACTCACTTTAACTGCAAGGTGTTATCTAATTTTTATGAGAGATAAGCCTTAAACATATGCCTAGATAAAAACTGAAATTTCAGAATCATAAAATGTTAACATATTTTGCTGTGTTTGAGTTAAAGGTGACCTGGACAAAAAGGACAAAAGTTCATTTTGTTCAGCTTTTTAAAGTCAATAACAAGTTAGAAAATGATTTATTGCCAGTATATTTTAATGTGCCATCACTTTTATTAGTACTGGAAAATCCTATAAGACATAGTTTTACATATGTGAAGTGTAGGTGAGCAGTATTAAGACTGACCTATCACCTGGGTAATAGCCGACTTTCATCAGATTTGCAGGTACTAGTAGGATGAATAATAATTAAAATATATACCTAATCGCTGCCTGTCTGTTGGTAGTGCTAATTGCTGTCATTGAAAAGACTGAATTGTTTAAGAAAAAGAGAGAGAAAGAGAAAGTCATTCTTCATTGAAGCTATCTCCCTGTATCATTGGGAGCCTATTTTTAGTACCTATAGAAGTCATGATTTTTGAATTTATTAGGGGCTGTGATGGATGATAAAACAAATCATCCATTTGAATATCTTGACACTGCTTTGGAGAATACTTGTTTCTTACAAGCAAGTGTCACATTGTATATAAAAGCTGGCTAATTGTGTGCTAATCTTCTGCATTATCTAGAACTCTCTGATGTGGTATTCTACCCATGATAATATTAATTTTACTTATTTCGAATGTATGAAATATCTTCTAAAACCTTATTTCTTTTATAATTTCTACTCTCTTACATTTTGCATTCAGCTGCTAATTAAGATTAGGAATGCACGTTATAGAATATGTATCCACTTTAAACCATCAAGCTTTTGCAATACATGAAAAATACTAATATTTTACACATTTTAAATGTAAAAAGAGAGAAAGCATTTAAGAACATTACTAGATGTTGTTTGTTTTCGTGTTTTTTTTCTTACACAGTTCAATAGTTTCATTGATCCACTGTTTCTTACAAAAATCTGCCATGCTTTGTGAACTTCACTTTCTAATCTCATACAGCAACCCTTCCTTTATATTATTCCTGCTCTCCCTGGTCCCAGAACAGTAGGGTTGCCTTGACAAATCTATTCAAAAGCCATTCCTCGGCCTTTATTGGTGGGGACTGGGGCCTTTGAAATTCTCTCCTCACTGCAACACAGCTGACATCTTCTTCCAGACAGAATGAATTAAGGAAATACAATAAGACACTTGATCTACCAGTCAAGGATCTTTCCACAGTGAGGACGGATTCCATGGTGCCCAACCAGGGTAGCAAGCATCTAAAAATACACAATACATGCTTGTTTACCAGAATAGCAATCACCGATTTTTCCAACATGATTGATGGGATGATTTCTTTTAAAATAAAATCTGTCTGGAAATTCATTGTGTGTGTATGTGTGTGTGTGTGTGTTGAGAAATTTTTTAAAAACCATATGAGGTTAATCACATTTTTAAAGCCAGACTTCAAACACAGACTTAAAATGTGTAGAAGAAACATAAATTATTTTTATTTCATTTGTCTGAGTTGTAAATCATCATTACCTCAGAGGTTGAGCCTTAATGTTGAAGGCTTTGTCTCCTCAGACACACAGCTACAATTTGCCAGGTTGTGCTTCTTTATAACTATTTTGATACAGCCTTTATTGAAGCAGGGCGAAGTAAAAATTAGAAGATATTATTTTTATATGGGCCAGATTTTGAGAAGTAAATGCAAAATTCATTTCACAGACAAGGAATATAGTTTATAAATTAGCTATTCTTTCATATGTTCAAATTAATATTTATTTCAATCTAAAAGTTAAAAATGGACACTTTTTTATTTTCCCTTAATTATAATCCCTTCATTTGTTTACTTCTTGGCCATTTAACCATTTCTTCGAAATCTATTGCATAATTGTTCACAGAAGGTTACATGTCTTCTTAACATCAGCACAGATGATTCTACAGTCATGTTGGTCATGAATGATTACTGTTTACATAAGAAAAATTTTAAAGTATATGGAAAATAAATTGAACATATTTCTAGTGGTTGATTTAATAGGATAAATTAATCTCTTCAGCCTAAAAATTTGGTCTTAGCTTAAATTACATTTCAACAATATTGTCTCTATTACATTGCAGAACTGTTGTAATTGGGTCTCTAGTTCAGAACCATTAGACACATCAGTGGAGTCCATGCTACCTGACTGTCCCCGAGTCTCTGCAGGTAAGTGAAAAATATCCTAATGAAACGTAGAATTCCATTTTGTGAATTATGTTTTTCTGCCTTGAATTGTTGGATGAATTATTGATAACATATGGCATGGATCTACTTTACTACCCAAAATTTGTTAAATAACTTAAAGTGCTTACCAACAAACTCAGCAAGATGAGTAGGTGAAACTGTTCAAGAATGATATAGACAGTTGCTGTTGAAGCCTAGTGAGATAAGACATACATACATAAATATCTAAAAGACGAGGACTAGGTAGCCATACAGGATCTGTCACAGGGTATTTGTCTCTGATTGAATATCAACTCAGTGATATGAGTCATTCAAAGCTGTTGTGTGGCCTAGAGTCTTTAGAAAAAAAAATGTTTTCATGCTAAGATTTTAGCTGGGCCTTGTATGTTAAATAGGATTTGGGTTGTAGGAAGACATGTGAGATGGCACCCTAGGAAGAAGAAATAGAGCAATGCAAGGAGCAAGGGCTAGAATGGATCTGAAGATGTTCACAGGGAACAAAGGCAAGACTGGCCTGCCCGTTAAAAGGAAAGAAGTGAAGAGATGAGTACCTCAGGAAGTAGTTGGGCTCCAGAAAGTTGAAGGATGGCATTGATTTCCAGCTTACAAGGTTTGTACTTGACCCTCTAGATAAGAAGAGAGAGTAGCATGTGTCATTGCTTTCTGGCTTTGGCTTTCACAGTTCCCAGTCAATTTGGATGATAACACGAAATGAGCAGTGGTATCTGGTTACA
>NW_007727500.1:177576-178642 GCF_000696425.1 Galeopterus variegatus
CTTTCACAGTTCCCAGTCAATTTGGATGATAACACGAAATGAGCAGTGGTATCTGGTTACAACTAAAAACAGAAATGGGCTTGCTCTGGCCATGGATACTGGAGAATGAGCAGAAATTTGGGACACGAACTACTACATGTAATGATCATAGGTGATAGTTAATCATTAACTACTTAGAGTTGCAGATACGTCTATATATTTGAAGGAAGTAATTTGGAGAATAGCTCAAATTCTAAGTAAAGAACTTTGTTATAACTAAACATCACTATCCTTAACTTCGACTGAGCTTCACTATCATTATGGCTAAATTTTATAAGTCTATCTATCAAGGTTAAATCAAAGAAACAGAACCACAGGGACATATATATGCTACTACATATATAGATACACACACATGTATATATTTGTGTGTATACCTATATATTATACAATCAATTCTCATTATTTATGGTAGTTATATTCTGAGAAGTTGCTGAGAGCACTGAATTAGCAAATACTGAATCATTACTTCTAGGGGAAATACAGGGTGAGGTTCCTGCAAGCCTCTGGTCATATTTTCATCAACCAATTAATATATAACCTTGTTTTATGTGTGTTTCTGTTTAAAGACACCTTATTTAATATACATTGTTGATTCATTAACATTGAACTTGCGGCCAACAGCACTGTAGCTCATGTTTGAATGAAGCTTATCTAGCACATATTTTCTCCATAAGGTATATCACAGCCTTCTGTGGTTAGGAACCCTAGACATCACTTCAGCATTACATTTGGGGGTCATTTTGAGCAGTGAAATCACCAATAAAAGCACAAAAGAATGAAAATCATGGCAGTAAGTCTATGAAAAGGACACTTGTTTACAATGTGAGAACTGAAACAAGAAGGCAGAGCATGGTCTTGTTCAACCTTAGCTAGGAATGAATGACTCAAGTTTTTTGCAATTCTGTGCATGTGCATGTCTGCAAATGACTATAAAAGTGCCATGAGTATTGATTTTGGTGTTACAAATAAATTTTAGTGAGTAGGTGAGTTCACAAATACGGAATCCTGGTTAGAGAATGGTGTT
>NW_007727500.1:179102-181563 GCF_000696425.1 Galeopterus variegatus
TGTTAACACCATGGTCAAAGGGTTTAGATCCCCATCCTGGCCAGCCACCAAAAAAAAATCCCCACACAAATACAGAATCCACAAATAATGAAGATAGACTGTATATAGAAAGGGATTTGTTACTGGGATTTGACCAGAGCTGTTTAAGAAATCTCTGTAAAGATGTTGACTTAGCATCTGATGCTGGAGCTTGAGTCCACGGAGCAGACAGTTAGTAAGGTAAGGTGGATATAAAGCAGCAGAGAGCAAGAATGAGCTCGAACTCAAAAGCAAGCTGTTTAAGAAATCTCTGTAAAGATGTTGACTTAGCATCTGATGCTGGAGCTTGAGTCCACAGAGCAGACAGTTAGTAAGGTAAGGTGGATATAAAGCAGCAGAGAGCAAGAATGAGCTCGAACTCAAAAGCAACAGCTAGTGTCCATGAAGATGGACTTAAACCCATATGTCAGTTCTTGTTGCTTCTGCCTTTGGTGGAGTGGGTATCCGGTAGAAGCCTATGTCCTTTGTCACGGAACTAAACACACGCACCTGCTTCAGGAGTCAGAGATGCTGGAGGGAAGGCCAGGGGAAGGTGGAGCAGACATAGTCCTAACTATTGCCTCGTGCCACAAGGCAAGCCAGCAGGTAAGTAATAATATGTGTGAGTCAGAAATAACTGCTGCTTTGCTTAAACCCTCCAAATGTCCCACAAAAAAATCTCCCTTGTGTGCCTTCTTAACAGAAACATACAGGAAAAGGAATTCTGGGAAATGTAGTTTAAGCTAGCCAAATCGATACATTAAAAAGCCACCACAGTCTACCCCTTGCCAAGTTGGCACTCATATGCATCTTAAAACAGACTTAATCTCCAAGTAAAGACATTCATAAAAAGTCATGCTTCCACCCAACATGATACAGCTATCCCATGTAGCTAAGAAGAGGGTACTAAGTCCCTTTTCCCAGAAGAGGGTACTAAGTCCCTTTATTGTCTGTGGCTTATATGCATTCTTCTCACCTTTGGTATCCTATAATTTAAATACTAAAGTATTAAGTTAATTACTATTGTTACATCTTATATTAGATGATAAGGGAATCAAGAGGAGACAAAACCAAAAATATTTAGTGTGTGTGTATATATGTATACAAAAATATACATATCAAAATAAAGAGAAATACTGTTACATTCTTCATTTTTGCAGCTGGTCGTGTAGTTGTAGCTGGTGTGTATAATTACCTTCTTCCAGTACCCGTTTAGTATTCTCTTTGCTCTCAGCAAGGACCTTAGCTGGTCAAGATTCTTTGTCTGGTGAAACGACCCACACCTTCATTCCTGAATGGTCTGGGCCATTAGCAGTTCTGTCTGAATTAGGTTATTATAGTACACTATTGACTGTAATTACAGGAAGTACTAACAGTCACCCTAGAACATTTCCTGCATTGCAAACATGCTCTTTCTTACCTGTATTGTATAGTAGCAATTCAGTTTTCCCTTAAAAATCAGGATCTTTCACCTAGCCAGTACAGTAGCACTCTCCATTTCCTGTTGATTCACTGGTATAAAGAGCCCGGAGTGGCAAGATGGCAGTCTTAACTTCCAGTTCAAATGGAATCACTATTATCTCGTGATGGAAATATTTCTCCCTTTGGAACTAAGACCTTTAGAACAGTGGAGACTAAAGTCATCGGAATGGAAAGCAAGAGTTTTACTCATAGATCATTAAGGGTAGCAGGAAGAGAAGCCAGTCCCATTTCTACCCCTTCATTCCCAGATCTGGGCTAAATATCACCATATGTTAAGTGCTGATTTAGAGCAAATTCCATATCCTGGAGGACATTGTGCCATCCCCACAAAGTGTTGTTACCTAGCAGGAACCGTAACTACTAGGTTATGTCTTCAAAAGGTCATTCCACCATTCTGTGAAGTCTGCTGTTTAAGTATATTGGGGAACATGGTAAGACCAGCAAATGTTGGCAGACCTCAGGCTTTCTCTTGTCTTCTTGCTTGTTCACTCTGGTGGAAGCCAGCTGCCATGTTGTAAGCTGCTCTGTGGAGAGGCCCACATTGCAGGGAACTGGTGTCTCTGACCAAGGGCCAGTGAGGACCTGAGGTCTGCCAACTGCCACATGAGTGACCTTGCAAGAGGATTTTTCCCCCAGTTGAGCATCCAGATGACTGTAACCCCAGCCAGCACCTTGATTACAGCCTTGTGAGAGATGCTGAGCCAGAGTCACCCAGCTAAAACATGTGTTCAGATTTCTGACCCACAAAAACTGTGAGATGGTAAATGTGTACTGTTTTAAGCTGCCAATTTTGGGGTGATTTGTTTCACAGCAGTAGATAATTAACATCAACTTTGTGGTCACAGAAGCCTAAGTAGAAATAACCTTACCCTTTTTTTTTGAGACTAACGTCTTGTAGGGCCCATCCTAGCTGTGATACCTTAGGGATTAAAAGCAACTTTTCTTTTCTTTTTTTTTTTTT
>NW_007727500.1:182045-204285 GCF_000696425.1 Galeopterus variegatus
TTTCTCTGTTGGTGTACAGAAGAGAGCATAGATTTCAGAGCCAGAGAGATCTAGATTCAAGGCATAGTCTAAAGAGGCACCAAAAAGCTCATTGAAGACAGTTCATTCCTACCCTTGCTCCCCCACTACCTGATTAGACTTTGCTGTATAATTTATCAGAAGGAAGATATTAAGTTTCTTATTTATCACACTAACTTAATCTTATACTAAGTCATCTTAATTATTTAGCTCTTCTCTGACCAAGTTTTTCTTAGGTCAGAACTTGCTACACTCCCTTCTATTCCCTTTAGGTTTTCTTTCCAACAAATTTGGCCTAAATCAGAAGGATATTTCATATATACTCTCCAGCACATATCCATTTATTCCTCAAATATTTATCAGACACTATGTTCTAGGTACTGTTCTAGGACCTGGGGATATAGCAATGAACAAGAGCTCATCATGACTATTTTTTCCCTAGAAATAAAAAAAAAAAAGAAAGAGAGAGAGAGAGAAGGAAGGAATTGTTTCCTGGCCCTCTGTTAGTGGGTAGGTTCTTCCTTTTAAAGCTGGTATCAGCATTAGGTTGCATCAAATGAGAAAAGAGTTAGGGCTAACACTCCCAGCATTTTCCACGTTTACTTATAAAAGCTAAAGGGTTTTCAACCAAAATTAGTGGTTTCCCTCAAAGAATCATTAAAAAATATTGAACAAGGGGTTATGACATGATCAAAAAGTATTAATTTAGTAAATGGATAAAAGAGAGGAACAAGAAGCCAAAGGCAGTAGACTCAGCAGTCTGTGACAATAAAGTGAGAGTATAGAGTCGATGGCATCAATTGGAGTGGTGGCAATGGGAATAGAGAAGATAGGGGAGCTCTAACAAATATACTCAGGAAGAATCCACACTCCTTGGTGATAAACAGATTGGATGTGGAGGCTAAGGGAAAGGGAGGAGGCGATGACAAGCTCCAGTGTAAGTAACTGGGACAAGGAAAATATTACCAGAAGTAGGGGAGTTGGAGGGGGAAATCAATTAAGATCAAGAGATGGTGAAATTGTTTTGACCTGTTTGATTGAGGTGATGGCAGGAAATTCAAATGGAAATAACCAAAGGTTGTTGAAGTACTTTGAAACACCCACATTTCTCTGTTCAATAATCCTGTTATCTATAATTTAAAATGTTGATATTATTTGAAGATTCCAACATGCATACTGACCATAAGTTAGTAATGGATAGTCAGGCTATACATTCAATTTAATGAAGTCATTTTTTTCAGCTTGCTAAATTATCAAGTTTTTTTCTTAAGTTATACTATGCTTTTATCTTTCAATTGAAACTTTCACAGTGATTTATAGACAGTAAAATTGCCTATAAAATATATACTCATTTAATATTGTATTTTAATTTATATATAATTTAGAAGCAGGTATAATAAAATTTTAAAATTTTACTTAAAATATTATTGATAATTATTTTCAATACAATCATTGTTTTTATTTTTCTTTTCAAAAGCAACTGTAATACTCAACAACTCCACATGTAAGAACTGGCAATGTTGCATCTTGTACTTAAAATGAAGTCAGACTATTCCATTATTACAACATATAGTGAATGGTAGATATTTGAGGGGGTCTTGAATTCGTGTCAAGTGTCTGGTTCCTCACTTCTTTTTATTTGTAGTGTTTTTGACTTGTAAAATCAGCCAGTTAAATACACTGTTATTTAGAGAATGATATCATCAGTTAATAGGATCTGAGTTTATTTTATAGTCCACATTCTGCTTGTTTGTTTGTTATAAAATGGCAACAGTAAATATCTGCCTTGCTTATCTTATACAAATGTTATGAAGACAATTTCTGTAGTTTCTGGAGGGATATTTTGAATTCATCAGAAGGAAGATACTGTAAAGTATAATGTGGTACTATATATTTTCATTAGGTATTTTAGAATTTAAGGCTACCATTTATTTAAAAACTATTATTGATGATTTTTATCTGTAGGAGTGAAAAAGCATTTGCAGAAATATTCTCCCTTCCATTTTCATTTATCTAACTCTACTTATAAACAACAAATAACTTATTTATTCATGTTTTCCTATGTTTTCTGTGACATTCTAAGGGTTACAAAATATTACACAGAAACCAGAGCCACAGAAAAATAGAAAATATGGTGAAGAAATCAAAAGGAAAACTAATAGTTAAGAGAAAAATATTCACAGGACATAGAAATCTGGAAACAATAAAGCTGAAAGAGACATTGGGGCAGCAGTTAAAGATGAAATTAGAAATGATCTTGTGTAGTATGCTGCACCCAAAAAATAACTAATAAAATTTTTGACTGTGTATGTGAAGGCATTTCTCCAGGGTGAAAGGAAAGGAAAATATAAATGTTTGAAAACAGACAAGGTGACAGAACATTGTTATCTTCTGACTTCTTGAAAGTCTGGTCACAGCTTGCTTTGGCAGCACATGACTGACAGGCCACTCTGCTAGACTAGTTCTACCTGGGGCGACATTTGGGTAAGTGCTGCTACTGAGGTTCTCATACTTTCAGCCCCCTCTGAATGTGTTTCTAAGTGCTTCTCTGGGTGTGCTCATTCAGTCTTCATGCATTCATTTGGCGAGTATTCACTGTGTACCAGATTTCGCTTGAGGTGCCAGGGATACTGCAGTGAATTGCAACAGGTAAAAGTCCCACATGGAGTTTACATTCTATTAGAGGAGACAGACAATAAACAAGATGAGTAAGAAAAGTATATGATAGGGCCGACCCCGTGGCGCACTTGGGAGAGTGCAGCGGGTTCAGATCCTATATGGGGATGGCTGGTGCGCTCACTGGCTGAGCGTGGTGCGAGTGCCACCAAGCCAAGAGTTGCAATCCCCTTACCGGTCACAAAAAAGACAAAAAAAAAAAAAGAAAAGTATATGATATATTAGATGGTGGTAGAAGAAAATGGAAAACAAGAAGATAGGACCTGAAGTACATGTGTGTGGAAGAGAGAATATGTATTTTACAGAGGTGGCCAGCGAAGGCCTCACTGAGAAGATGACATTCCTGGGGCATTCCTTCTAATCCTGATCTTCCCCCACCTCCAACTGATAAAAATAGTATGTGCCTATCTGCCTATCTGACTTCAGAGATTCTTTTCCTAGACTGTAGGGTACTTCTTCAGCTGTAAAATCTGCGCCCCTGTTCCCTCCCAGCAATCTCTTGCTGTGGGTTCTTGAAAAGCTGATCTTCTCCTAAGACCCACTTTAACAGTCCTCTAAGGTTTATGCTAACCATAAAGCATGGTTACCAGCACATTATTAAATGTATTCCACTATTCTTTAAAGGGTACATTGTAGGAAAGTATCACATTTGTACAGCAGTCTGGGGTTCACAGACCAGGTTGCTTATGTCCAGAGGTGAGTGGACAGAGTCTTGCAGACCCCTCCTGTCTGCCCTGAAGAGTGACGGGATCTTGACATACCTGTGACAACTTTGTACCAGGCACACAGGATCAAAAGCTCTATTTTACAGTATCATTTTTCTACCTGCAATTTAGGAAAGACCTGAACCTAGATCAACTAAAACTCGGGATCTTGACATACCTGTGACAACTTTGTACCAGGCACACAGGATCAAAAGCTCTACTTTACAGTATCATTTTTCTACCTGCAATTTAGGAAAGACCTGAACCTAGATCAACTAAAACTGTGTTGTCTAGATGCCTGATTCCTGTCAGCATATTCCTCCCAGAATTTGTATCCATCACATTGTTCCTTGCCCCTACCTTGGCTTAGACAGGCTTTTCTCTATTATTTCAGCTTACTGAAAACACTTGATGTCAATCTGGGCACCTCAAAAATTAGAACAATAACAGTATAAATGTAAAAGAAGAAGAAGGAAAAGGAAAAAAAAATACAAAGTAGATGTCTTATGGGTTAAGAATTAAACTTGAAAAATTGCTCTCTTGGGCTTTTCTTGATTTTGGATGTTGAAGAAGGGGCCATTGATAACACACACCTGACTTCCAAGCCTCATTTCCTCCCTCACCAGCACGTGAAGTGGAAAGTTAGCAATTACTAGGTGAATTTGAATTGTAGACAACCTGCTAATATAACCCTAATTTTTCTTTTCTTAAATAGTCCAGATTGACTGTTTACACTGACTGAACTTACTGAATATTTGCTAAGTAGTCACTTCACTTTATTGCTGAAAATACCTCTTGAGAAAATGACACTAAGGAGTTATATCTCTTCTTTGTTAGTAAATAATCACTCCCCTCTAAAGATAGCAATGAAAAATCAACAGTAATTGCCTCTAGAATGTGGTGTCATTCAGAATGTGTAGACAGGTTGAGTCATCTAATATGTTTTTAGACACAGCTCAAATTAATTAGGTAACTGAAAATCTATACTGTGCCTTGTAAACAGATCTTAAAATTCAAGGCATATTAGCATATATGATGCTGTACCACTTTTGACTGCATGTACTGCTCAAGAATTGTAGCATTCTTCTTTCCATTCAAAAGATATATATTCTAATCCTTTAAGTGATGTTTTCATTAACTAAATTACACTTTTCAGGCAGTTTTTGTTCATTACTGTAGAATTGGCCTTGTAGCTTTTGTTTATCAGTTAGTTGCACTATTCATTGTTCTATGCTACCTTATAATTATTAGTTAATGTAAGGGATGAGTATTCTAAAGGTTGACCACCAGGAATTCTGTGTTTTTAGTGAATCATTCATTATAAATAGCTGGAATCAGGAACTCTGGGGAAGTAATTGATTAGAGAATTATTTAAGATAACCTGTCTACGTAGATCATCTTCATTTATGTAGATCACTAACTTTTGCCCTGATTGTGTATATATTTAATCAGGTCCAATATTATCCTGAGATTTTGACTCTTTCAGTTTCCCAGTAATCACAGTGAATATAAGTAGTCTCACTCCAGAAATCTCACTTTTAAAAAAAATTAAAAATAGCCACCATGTTTTTTACAGCTTTCTGAACCAATTTGTGAAAAGCCTTCGAAGAATTTGGCAGTAAAGGTGGCAACTCTCCTTTTTTGAGCTAACTCTTCTCTTTAAAGATAAAAAAATTTAAAACTAATTCTATTTGGAATGCTTTTGGGTAAATAACTGAATAATATAAATTTGTACTTGAAAATGATGTTATGCTTTAGTATGGAATAGCTATTACTTTTATTGCCCACATAGCAGTGTCTCATGGCTCTTAATGTTATGTCCATAATTGTTAGAAAAATAAGTCGGGGACAAGTGGTACCTAAGACAGACGTTTTCATCCATTTTATTATATATGAAGTATTGATCTTCCTTGCTGTGGCTGTCTTTGCTTCACTCGTCCTCTATTTCTCCTTCCCTCTTTCAGCTTTGTCTGGGTCACTGCTCTTGATAAGTCTCCCCGTGTCTGTATCTTGACTCAACTCTCTCTCTCTCATCTGGTTTAGTCTCTGTTTAAGACTTTTCTTGCAGTTTTGGTCAGCCGCGTCTCCCTGGCTTCCGGTCTCCCCCACCAAGGGACTCTTTGTCCTGCCATCCTACAGGATCTCCGCTCCTCCAGCCCACGTTTCTCTCCTTCTTCGCCTGACCTGTGTGGTTTGCCTGGGTCCACTTGCCCTTCACTTCTTTTTTTTTTTTTTTTTGTCTTTTGTCTTTTTCCGTGTCCAGCAATGGATCGCAACCCTCAGTGTTGCCCCCGTACCGGACCGGGGACCGGCAATGGGATTGCAACCCTCGGTGCTGCTCCCGCACCTCGCTCAGCCAGTGAGCGGGAACCGGTCCGTATGTGGGATCCGAACCGTCGGGCGGGAGCGCCGCCGCGCTTCCCAAGCGGCGCACTATCCAGTGCGCCACCGGGCCGGCCCACCCTTCACTTCTTTTTGACTGTGGGCTTTGTGCCTCCCTACAGCCACAAGGTCTCTGTCTGTTCCTGTGTATATTCTCTCTCTGCCTGCTGTCTGTCTATCACAGACAGACTGACCGCAAGTCAACGGTGATAAATGTCTGCTGGCAAAAATACTCCCAAAACATACTTCTTCAGAGAAACTGCATTGCTTTCTAGAGGTGATTTGGAACATCTACAATGAATATTCTTTGGCACTAAAGTGAAAATTCAAAGGGAACATTAGGCGAAATATTTTCTATTTATAAAATCTCAATATGTTCTGAGGTGATTATCAGCACTTCAAAAGCAGGGATATAATTTTTAAAGTTTTTATTTCATCAAATTTCTTAAGACATAGTCCTTTTTCTTTTTTTTTTTGTCTTTTGTCTTTTTTCCGTGTCCGGCAACGGATCGCAACCCTCAGTGTTGCCCCCGTACCGGACCGGGACCAGCAACGGGATCGCAACCCTCGGTGTTGCTCCCGCGCCTCACTCAGCCAGTGAGCGGGAACCGGTCTGTTTGTGGGATCCGAACCCTCGGGCAGGAGCGCCGCTGCACTTCCCAAGCGGCGCACTATCCAGTGCGCCACCGGGCCGGCCCTGATAACCTTAAGACTTTAGGTAATTTGCCCAGGATTACATAACTAATTAGTGACAGAGCCACTAGTCTGTCTGACATCAGAACTGTCCTGCCTCGGCCAACATAGTCCTTTTTCTGTTAGTTCTATTTAATGATCAATTTTGAGAGATAATTTGTTTGATCAGTGACTTCTTCAGTTTGTAGTTGTAAAAGTTGATTTAACTGGTATTTGATGTCTAAATATTCTTTGAGACTTTGTACTAGTAGTTCTGTCCATAATGTCTGTTAATATCCCCTTCAGCCATACATATCTCACCTCAACTATTCAATATGTTATATCAATAAATGAAGAAATTATATACCAGCTAGCTTATAGAAATCGGATAACTGCATGGCACAATCCTTCACAGATTTCAGTTGTGTTACATAATTTCTTAATTTCTAAAATACTGTAGAATTGACTTGTTGAAAATTTGGGCAAAGAAACATACACATCATTTTAAGCTTTCTGTAACGATGATTTCTATAAATGAAACTTTTTAAAACACTGTAAATTTAGATTTTTCTGATAATCTAAAATCAATATTGGCTGAACATTCTTTTGTTATTAGCTAATATTTCAGAAGCTTTTAAAAAGTAATTGAAATTTTTCAGATTTTTACTTTTATTTACTTTAAATAATTGTCTTCAAGGAAATTTAGTCTTCTTTCAATTTTAATTTATGTGGAATAGTAGCCAGATCTTACTGCTTAGTTTCCAGAGGGAAGGTGATTAAATTTAAAGTAAGACATTGTTAATTTAAGGCCACAAATACATGTGATTAAATATAACCAATATGTGGGAATGCTGCTATATGCAAAATTAGACATACTCAGTTTGAATTTTGATGTGACAAGTTTAGTCTTCTATAACCACTGTAGTTTACATTTTGCAGTACTTCCCTTGTGAAGGAATAATCCCTGAGTTATTTGTTTTTACTTTTCTTCATAAATAATATTGAGCATGTAAAATCAACATAGGCAGCAAAGCTTAAATTTTAGAAAATCCAAGTTTAATCATCTTACCAGTTAATTAATAATATTAATTGATTTGTTCCCTCTAAAATTAGAACCTAATTCCCCAAATTTGAGTTATTCTTGGTTCTCTTGAGGCAAGAAACTGACTGTAAGTATTTATTCTTTAATTCCTCAAAGATTTAATAGGCATCAATCTAGACTCTAACGGTATAATAAATGATAGACATGACTCCTGCCCCTCAAGGAGCTCACAGTCTCCTAGGAAGAAGTTTTGTGCTTATTGCAAATATTCTTTTTGCTTCTAGTGAGAGGATGATCATTGAAATGTGTGGTGGGGTTGGGGGAAGGGATGTTAAGGATTTAGAAACTCCTTCAGAATCCAAGAGTAACTCTTAGTTCACTGACAGCCTCCTTTATTAAATGGTACTCTGATGTTATCTAAGAGTTAGTGCATCTTCTGAATGAGAACCTGACTTTTTACTCTAAATATACATCCCAAATGAATATATATTACTTTTCATTTCAAACTTTTTCATAGTAGTAAGTCAGCGTTTATTAAGAAGATCTTTTGGATTTATCATGACTGTGGGAAATTTATCTCCCAAATATGTGGGGAATTAATTCTATAATGTGGCCAGATGAATATCGCAATCATATTGTCTGTAAAATAGGATAATACTAGTACCATCTGATTGAGTTATGTTGAGAATTAAGTGAAAAATTCAGATAGAACTCTTAAAATAGTACCTGGTACATAATAAGGACTAAATAATTACAGGCAGTCTTGTTTTGCACAGTTCTGATATACACAAATTTGAGTTTAGTTAAAAAACAAGGTTAAACTTTCAGTAACCACAATATATTAACTGTGAATAATTGTAAGTACACACTTTGCTAGCCCTTCAGACTACAAGTCTGTATGTAAATAACAGATGTAGATCATGATCAATGGCTGGTCATATCACTTCCTTCAAAAGCTGTCACTGATTGGTCACTTCATACGTGTTTTCAGTTCACACACAGATAGATAGCATTTTCTCTCATTTTACAAAAATGGATGATCAAACAAAGATGAAAGTACAGCAAAGAAATGAAACACTGCAAGTGAGATGAAAAATGTTTATGACAAAAAGGATGAAGATGTCCCAGAGAAAGTGACACTGGCAAAAAACAAAGCAAAACAAAACAAAACCTTCACATTAAATGAACCCTCAGAGATATTTCAAAACATTGAAAGTGCAAAGGATAAAATGTTGGAAGCTGGTCCAAACTTAGGAGGATGACATTTTGCCCAGGCATGGGTAAGGTATGCTTGAGCCATATTATAAGTTATATGATGAGAAGGAAGCAAGCACTATTCAAACTATTTTATTTTTTTTTAATTTTCAGTGTTCCTAATATTTTAAATTACGGTATTCTAAATAAAATTAATTTTACTATTTTTCATTCCTTATTCATTTTTAGCTGATAATAAGAGGCTTTTCGTTTTGACAAAAAAATTTTAAAGGTCACAGAACAATCATAATTTTTCCTGTTGGTTATTATGATCACTGTGTATGGTTTCAGCTTTTCTGGACATTTTTATAGTCCCACGCGACCATGAAAAGCAAGGACTTCCTGTAGTGGTTATTTTTATTAGCAATTATTTTTCCAGCAATTCAGGTACTATGGTTTTAGAGAAATTGTTCATTACTTTTCAATATTTGAGAATTCAAAAGCTTTCTGTCATTTTTCTTCTGCTTCTGTCTTTGTATTTTCCAGATTAGATAAGTTGTAATTCTAGTCATGTCTTGTCATAAGGTTACCATGAGAACCTCCTGATATATCTTCTACAGAAGTACAGTGTTTAAACTCTTTATTTTACTATTCAGTATTCTACCTTAGTTCTTCATTTTCCTAAATCTTTTACTTAAATTCCACACTAACCCTTTTCCTTTTATTCTTCTTCTTTCTAATATCCTATTTTTCCACACTCTCCTTCAACCCCTGAAAGCCTATCTGTTCTTTAATCCATTGTCTTCCTTTCAAAATGACATCTGCCCTAGAACATATCCTTATGAAAAACTTCTTTAAATTCATCGGTTTCTTCCTATGTTTCATCAACATTTCTGTCAATCATAAAAGGCCAATGTCTTTCTTGAATTTAAATAATTACAGAAAATTCTATATAAGCAAAATATAAAATTCTAGCTGAAAGTTGAGTGGGTTAACACAATAATACCATGATTGGCAAGAACAACAAAAAGTAAATAGAAAAATAAATGCTGTGTATTTCACTGTATACATTTTTGTACTTCTTGAGCCATGTGGTGGATGTATAGTTGAATAGTCAAAAAACAAACAAACAAACAAAAAAACTTACATTAAATAGTGGTAGTAGAAATCTTGCTTTCAGTTTTCTATCCACAGTTGGTTTGACATAATTACTTCCTAGCGTACCGAGGCTTTCAGAAAATGAAACCTTCATCTGTCTGATATTTTCTGCACACACATAGAAGGAAGAGCAGGCTCCTGGAAGCCCAAGCAATGGACTCTAGCCAGATAAATTTTGATATGAGCTTGAGTCTTGCTCAAAAGAGAGGTGGACAACATTGTGCTCTCTTAAACCTTTGGAATCATAGTGGGTGACTTTGGAAGTGGATTCAGTTTGATATGCTGGCTGAATGCTATCTAAAACTTTTCAAATGCTGAACGGAGTTTTTAATCTACATATTTAGGTAAATTTCTGCTTGTAATTTTTAGTCTGGTACTACCTCTTGAATTTTCCATGGCCATTACTGTATTTAATATTACCTAAAATAAGAGTCCATGTTTCAAAAAAAGGCATGAGTGACTCTATTTGGCTTGCTTCAGTTCACAGTTTCTTAAAGAGATTCCAGGGAAATTCACAGAGGCCTCAAACCTGTGATGACCATAACACCAGAGTCAATTAATTTGGAGCCTCTTTTTAAAAAAATAATTCTCACAGCACCTAAAAGAGTTATCTGCTGAAAACAGAAATTTTATCCCACTTCCCATTTACTTCTCTGAGCCCATGATCCATCCTGAATTACTGGTTTCATTGGTCATAAGCTGTCATTTCTGTTAGTTTTATTTTACTGTGCAGTGTAATGGAAAATTTTTCGTTAAACCAGTTGTGCATCTCTTGCTGTAAAGTAGAAGCAGAGTGAAAATTCGAATGTAGAAGACAGTGACTGCACCCTGATTAGAGTAATCAATGCACGAACATCCTTAAAGATTTTCTTCTGTAACAAGGGCAAACTCAGCTAAAAAGTTTGTATAAATCATGCGTGGCATACCAAAAACCTTTAAACTTTATCTGTCTCTGACCATCTATGAATATACCTGACTCATCACCTTAGTGCCTTTCAACGCAACCCCACTCAGCTCAACTGCTCTTCCTGCCTGATACAGATATTTAAAATTCTTTAAGGCTTCTTGGGAGGATGGATGGTTCTGATACTTAATATTATTATTTTATAGCACAGGAAGTTCATAGCTCATGAATATCTCAGATCTACAAGTAAAATGGAGGACTTTTTCTCAATACACTCTAAATTTCTTTGTAGTCTCTGGCTATGTGGTTGTGTCCTATTTGTGTCATGAGCGTCTATTTCTAAGCAGTAATTACATCACATCAGAGTCATTTTTTAAAATAATAAAAAGAATGAAAACATAAAGAAGTAGCAACGAAAAAGTTCTTCATAATCTCAGTCTGAATTTAGGAAAATCAAGGAAATTCTGTGTTGGCAGCACCATTACATTCTAGCTTTTCTCTATGTGTTTTGTAAAAATATCTTACATAACTTACTTACAAATAGCTTTTCTTCCACCTGTGTTCTTGTGCTGTTATCTCCTGTGAAGAACAGAGCTGTTGTCACCTATTATGAATGTATCACACAGAGTAATAATGATCCTATTTAGTAACTACATTGATTTGATTAGCTCTTTTTTCATGTTATTACAACTTTAATGTTTTTATTGCATGTACTTTATCAGTTTTTAATTGAATAACTTATCTTTGATGTCTCACTTTGCCCTATATAGTTTAGAACTTAAAGATCCACACAAAAGATTGACAATCTAATCATTTCAGTGTATATTCAGGTAGTTTCAGTTAACTAAACTGTTGTAATGTGTGATGTTAGCTCTCTCCCTTTGAGGTAGGAGGCATCTTTCCTTCTGGTATTTAGCTGCCAGAATTATCCAAGATTTCTGACTTTGCTTCCCACTTCCGGAGAGGGACTTCTCAGTGACTGATCTCTGGATCTTGTCTCCTACCTTTGCCTTTTGTCTTGCTCCTTGACTAATACGGTTCTTGGGGTCCTGCCTTTGCGCATCTGAGTGACAGCCTTTACACTGTGATAACCTGGGCAGCGCTAACTTACTAGGACATCTGCCAAGTGGGGAAGACAATATAGATCAGCATCAGGTAGTCTGCCTTGCCCTCTCTGTCTGACTTGGACATTCTTAGATCATCTGGTCTGCTCTGTTGATTTAATTGCATTCAAAAAGGTTTTTTTTGGAGACACTACTAGAGAAGTGGAACTTCTCGTACGCTCTTGAACAAAGCCTTGTCGTCCTCTCTCTGGAGCATGAGCAGTTTTGCAGAGATGCATTTGCAGAAATGTCAAGCAAGAATCACCTTCCTAGCCAATGAAATAACTGGCCAACAGGACTACCTAAATCAAAGGCAGATCACCCTCACACATCCAGATGTTTTAATGAACTTATTATACTCAGAGTTCATGCGTTAGCATATTGCTTGGCACATAAGTACAGAGTACATGGTATCTATACTAAGACATGAGACTCCTGCTGGTTAAGGGAGCAAATGTATTTGAGTGGAAAAGGCAGTTAGTTCAGAGGGGAAGGAGATTACCATGGTCCAGAGAGAATGGGCAACACTTCCCAAAGAGATGAAACTTGAACCAAGCCCTCCAAGGATGTTTATTTATTATCTTTGCCTCCACTGTTTGCTGCTTCTCACCATTAGTAAGAACCTGGCACTTAGTTTTAGCTTGTTTAGCTTAATAATACAAATCCTGATACTTTGTGCATTTCTGCTTAAGACAGCTCTCTCAGAAAACCACTGTTAATTCCAAAGATCCTAATAATAGAATATTCTTAACTTTTCTTTGGGCGAGTGTAACTGTCCTGATAGCTTCTCTTCTTCCCCATTTAGATCATAAATACACGGGGGCCTGGAACTATGTGTTTCTTATCCTTACTTTGTAATTCCCTATGGATAAGACTGGCCTGATTCTTACATTGTAATCTAATCACTTACTAAGCGGTCCCCATATTTGTTGAAGGTGATGGATTAGCCTTCAAGCACCCCAGCCCAAACAGCATTGGTTGTCGGGGGCATTCCCATCAGCTGCCTTCGTCTGATCTCTATTTCTGTTCCGACCAAATATACTACTGCTTATTTTCTCTGATTACCCCATTTCCATAGCACATTAAATATACTTTTAAGGAAATGTCAAGACTTCCCTTAAGAATATGAGCTTTTCTTTCTGACAGCATATATGCATAAACCAGGAGATTGACACATTGGCAACTGAGATCTGACCAAGTACTACAAAGAAAGCCTTGAGAGCACCAGAGTTCATTTTAAAACCCATCAAGTTAATATAGCCTTGCTTTTTAATTTAGTAAATGTTTTTTCACCACTATGTTTTAACTCAGTTAATATAATAAAGCTTCACTCAAATTCATTTGAACTCACTTTTTTCCAATTCACTAAAAACATGTTTATTCAACTATTGTTTTTAAATAGCTAATGAACCTTCTCTCTGTGGTTCTCTTCTGCAAATGGGCTGTTTGCAATGTGTGGGCCTTAATATATATAATTGCTCTCTCTCCTTATCCCTCATTGTGATCGACCTTTCATTCTGTTTAGCAGATACTGCTTGCTTTGTGATTTTGAAAAAATAGCATGCAGGTATACCTGGAAAGAATAGATACCAGCAAAATCATTTTTAATTCTATATATTGTAAGCTATTTTTCATAGGCTATCATCTTGAATCTAATTCAAGGCAAATATGGAAGTCTTTTCACCATTAATGCTGCAGAGATTCCTTTATTTAACATAAAACAAATATTTCTTGACTTCCCACTGTATGCCACTATAAGTTCCGGGTGCTGAGGATCTAGCAGTGAACAAGAAAAACAAGGACCCTGCTCTTAGCCAGTACACATTCTAGCAAGGGTTGCAGCAGAGATACAGACAAAAGACAAAGAATCAATTATACAAACTGAAGAGAGGGCAGTTGATTTTCTGATTCTTCTTTTCACTCTACCATTGCTTCAAGGCCATATCTGCAGCTTCATTACCTGTACTGTTGAGTTGGATTTAGTTTCAAGATGCTACCCCCATCAAGGAAGAGGTATTTAAGGGCCTTGTTGTAGTACAAGAGAGAAAAGATAGAGAGGCACCTGGGAGGGTCAAGTTTCAGTTTCCCATTGTTAAACTAAACTAAACCAGCTTTACTCTCAAAATTGTTAAGTATTCATTCACTCATTCAGCAAACATTTATGGAGCACTGTGTCAG
Source organism: Galeopterus variegatus (assembly GCF_000696425.1). Taxonomy (NCBI): domain Eukaryota; kingdom Metazoa; phylum Chordata; class Mammalia; order Dermoptera; family Cynocephalidae; genus Galeopterus; species Galeopterus variegatus. The sequence goes on from NW_007727500.1 coordinate 196,077, forward strand.
TCAGGTTTCTATTATATTCCAGGCTTTTTAACTCCTACATGCATGCCCTTAAGTACCTCACATTCTAGTTGGAGAGACAGAGACATAAAATAAATCATTACTGATATTTACTGTAAGTAACATTATTACTGATGATGTTAAAATAAAAACTTGTATTAAGTACAAGGGGATAACGAGGAAAGAAGTAACAAACATTTGTTTGCCTAGAGGAAGGTTCACTATAAGGTGACATCTACACCGAGTCTTGAAGGTGACTGGAAGTACAATATGCTTCATTTACTCAGCAAGTGTTTACAGAGCACCTTCTCTGTGCCAGGCACTGTTGTGGGCACTGTAGACACAGCAGTGACCTACACAAAGTCCCTGCCCTCTTGGCAAGAGACAGACAATAAACAGAAATATATGTTAGATGCTGATACATGTTATACCAAAAAATAAAGTAGGTTAAGAAAGGGAACAGAGTGGCAAGGGCTCTCTGCTATTTTAAATAGGATGATCTGGTCTGCTATTTAAATAGGACGTCCTCTCTAATGAGAGAATACAAGAATAATTCAAAAAGTTCATGGAAAGATTCATACTATTTTTTAATTCTATTTTCCACAAACTTTTTGAAGTACCCTCGAATTTGAGCAAAATCCTAATATAAAAGAATGAGACCAAAAAGCAGGGGGAGGCCTTTTCAGACAGAAGGAACAGCATGAACATTAGTGTGGAGTGAGACATTCTCTGCTGGAGCATTGGGTAAGACTGGGGGTGGGGGGGCAGTGTGGGTGTGGTAGATAAGACTGGTGAGGAAGGAACGGGCCAAATGGTGGAAAGCCATGTGTACCATACTCAAGAATTTGAATGTCCACATTGTCAATTGAGGGAAAAGGGACTACATTTTGAAGATATTTTAAGAGAAAAATGACAAGGTTAGATTTTTGTTTGGCTTGGTTGGATTTATTTAGGTTTGGTTTGGCTTTTGGAATATTATCTCTAGCAGCAGTATGCAAGATGAACCTAAAGGAGAGGCACAAGGAGCCAATTAATTATAAAGTTATTATGGTAGTGAGGATGAGAAATTACATGACCTAAATTACAACAGTAAAGTAAGGTTAGGGAGGAGATGGTAGAGTTCAGAGGTTTTAGGAGACCCAGTATATAAGATTTGATGCCCTACAGAGAATGAGAAAGGTTGAGAACAGCACCTAGGTTTAAGCTTTGGTGACTGAGTGGATGATAATGCCATTAACCAGCTCAGGGGTCCCTGAGGCGAGGCAGGTTTAGAGGTGTAGATAATGAATTTGATTTGGGGCACTGGGAGATACAGTACTGGAAATCAGAAGAGATGTCAGGGCCGAAATACAGATTTGGCTGTTACCAGCATTTCATATAAATATAAAAAGGAGAAGGAGCAGGAAGAGTAATCAGCATTGTCAGATACTGCAGAGAATTTTAGGAGGATGGGATTTTTAAAAGGTCATTGGATTTGACAGTCGGAAGGTCACTGATGACTTCAAGAAGACCTGTGTCAGTAAATGTGGGTAGGGGCAGAGCCACATCATGGGTTAAACAATGAAGGAGTAAGAGACTGGGATTGTCCAGCTAAGGTCACTGTTCTCCTCCTCCTTGGAGGCTTTGCACCTGAGGTCAGCTCTTCTCTTCCCTGTCGCTCCTTAGCTTTCTCCACTCAGGACCTAGGACTAGGTACCTGAGCTAGCAGCATAATGAAGGAACAAATTAAGATCCTTGAGTCTGGTGAAAGAGGGGTCAGGAGTGGAGGAGCCTGATGCTGGTGAGTGAGATATTGCAGGGAGCATCCTCAGTAGGGAACAGCAGGTCAAGCCAGTCCAGAGACCTATCTCCAGAGGGGGAGAGTTACCACAGGTAGGTCTCTGTTGGAGGAGGAAACTCTGGACTGGGAATCTGAGATAGGATGGGAGCAAAGAACTTGCAGGGCTGATGGGAGAGACATGGAATTAGTTAAGAAACTCAGCCCCAGTCAAGGAGTGGAATCTGGCAGAATGTGGGGATGGGGGCGGGGTAGAATTTCAGGCAATAAACTGATGTTAACTAGTCAAGCAGGGTTGACTAGGTTTCTTCAATTAGTTAAGAAACTCAGCCCCAGTCAAGGAGTGGAATCTGGCAGAATGTGGGGATGGGGGTGGGGTAGAATTTCAGGCAATAAACTGATGTTAACTAGTCAAGCAGGGTTGACTAGGTTTCTTAGGGCACACAGGGACTGAGGATGTTCAAAGGAGGGACTGTTGGCAGTACTTGTGACCATAAAGACAGTAGTGAGGGGACAGTCAATGAATTAAGGGGTAGTCCCAGCAGTACCTGGCATGTAGATGTTTAATATTTGTGAAGCCCAGAGGGTAGTTCAGAGGATCTGGGGGAAGGGGATTAGACACGAGTTTTTAAAGAGCTGGGTTCCGAAATCGGGAAGAGGATGGAGGCAGTGACGAAGGGACCCCAGATAGCTTGGAGGTGCAAAGCCCAAGAGGGCGGCTTGCACCTCAGTGGGAATTGGAAGCAAAGGTCAGGGTGGGGAACGCGCGCCCTGAACCCTGAGGTTCAAGGAGTTAGTAGTGGGTCTACCGGACTTCCCCACCTCTGCACTAACACATGCTCCGCCTGCTTCTCCCGCCCGCAACGCCGCCTCCGCCCATGCGGGGAGGCTCGAGGGCGAGGCTGGTGGCCGCTCTGAAGCCCCGAGAGCCATCACTTCCTACCAGACTCCTGCTGAGGGTGGTCATCCTGCCCCATGGCTGGACACAGGCCCCTAAATTTCTACCCCCTTGCAGGCAGTGGTGGAGGCGGCCGCAGAGGGCCACTGCCCATTCGGGCTGACCCTCAGACCTGGTTGAGCGCTCAGGCGGCCCCTAGCAGGCCCTTTCGGGGGCCGGGCCCGGGGTCTGCTCAGGCCCTGAAGTGTGGGGGGTCCCCCCGGGTCCCCAGCCATACGAATTCCGGGGCGGGGTGCGGGCCCTGCGGGCCCTGGCTCGGAGCTGGCGAGGCAGGGGGCTGGCTCCGGAGCCCGTCCGAGGGCGCCTCCCTCGGGCCCTACATCGTCCTGCGGTGCATCCCGAAGTCGGCGCCGCCGGAGGACGTCTCGGTCATTGAGAAAGAGAGCTGGCCAGGGAGCTGAGGCAGAAGAGGATGACCCTGGGGCACTCGCAGGCCGATGTGGGGTTAGCCGTGGGGACTCGGTTTGGGAAGGTGCTCAGCCAGACGACCAAATGCCGCTTAGAAGCCCAGCAGCTCAGCCTCGCCAACATGTGGAAGCTGTGTCCGCTGCTGAAAGGGTGGCTGGAGAAAGTGGACGCGGAGAGCGTTCTGAACATAGGCAAAATGGAGACGGTCCTGCAGCAGGCTCAGAAGCGGAGACGGGCAAGGAGGGAGAGGCGAATCGGCAACAACCTGGAGGAATTGTTCCTGCAGCGCCCGAGGCCCACACCCCAGCAAACTAGCCGCATCGCTGGGCGCCTCCAGCTGCAGAGGGGAATTGGCCCAGACTTGGTTCTATAACCGGAGCAGGATGGGCTGTTGGCCAAGCAATGATGCCTCCCCACGGGAGGATGTGGGGCAACCGGGCCTCTTTCCCTGGGGGTACGAGTGTGCTTTCCCCTGGCACCAGGGCTCCACTTTGATTTTGCCCATTATGGGGGACCCTGCTTTACACTCCTGTGCTCTTCTGCCCGTTTGCCTACTGGGGGAGCCTTTCTCTCTGCCCCAGTCACCACTCTGAGCCTGGGGAGGCAGTTTGAGGAACCTGCCCTTCCAGGGAAAGACAGAGAGGGGAGAAGAGAGGGAAAGCTGGGAAATGTCCCTGGGGTTCCTTTCAGGGATCCACTGTCTAAAGAAAAAGTTAAGAATACGTAGTAGGTGATGGGAGTGGGAGTTGTTAAGGAAGTACGTGGGAGGGAAGTTGAAGTTCAGTGCTGCTTTCTGTTTTTTCCTTTGTTTTTCTCTACCATAGGTTTTAAGGTGCATTACAATATAAAGATGGTTTCGATATTATGTTTCTCTTTTTTTATTAATTTAAGATTAATTGTGTCTGTTATTCCTTGTAGTTATTAGTAAACATAGGGGGTTTTTTTCTAATAAACATAATATTGAGTGAAAAATCCAAGTCACAGACTACTTTAGTACACCATTTTTTATTAAAAACAAGCAGAACTTTGTGTAAACACAAACACAAAATCCAGGACAATAGTTAGTTCTGGAGGAAGTCTTGAGAACGGGATAGGAGAGGAGTACACAGAGCCCACCCAGAGCCCTTACTGAAGCACATGAGTTTTCTTGAAAGATGCATTTTTTTCTGTCACTTTTTCATTTCTAGTGCCCTAGTTTTATGTAGGGATCTCAGTTCAACTGTATAGTTTATGCAATCCCATGGTTTTATCTCCTGTCCTGCCACATTGTATTCTAAACCCCTTCCTTACTGAGATTGGCAAACTGGACAGCCATAACTTCAGCCCTAGCTCCAATTTACTCTTCTGGTTTTTTTCTCCATTTGGTTTGTTCCCTGATTATTTTCCTTACTTTCTTTTGAGTTTAGGTATGCTTTTCAGGGTATATTTGTGATAGTTGATCCAACACGCCCTGCTGGCTTTTCCCATAGTACATCTTAAATCACTCTTCCAACTTCTTCGCTGAAATTGGTCTTTTCCAGTTTTCCACTTTTACTTTGGTCAATTTGGGTCATCATATACTAAATAGAAATCGTTAATCCTTGTACGTATTCAGATCTGTTGCCACACACCTGCCGTACTGTTTATTGTCTTGTAAGTCTATCACTGTATATTATATCTGAGTTTATATTTTCTTTCTGCTTACTAATCTTATCAATTTTTGCTTTCTCCACTTTTTTTTTTCTTTATTGGTGTTGCAAAGGATTTCTCTATAAGTATTTTCAAGGAACAAGCTTTTTCACTTTTATCCTATTTACCACTATTTTTGTTTCAGAATCAGTTAATTTTGGCCTTTGTTTTTAATTGCATTTTCCTAGTTTCTTCTGGTTTCTTTCTTTGTTCTTTTCTAATAGTTTTTAGATGAGTACGTCATTCCTTTTTTGTTTGTTTGTTTCTGGTGGCTCTTGTGGGGCTAAGAGTGGAAACCAGGGACTCCATAAAAGATTATACCTTAATCTTCTGACCACAAATCCAGGGCTAATTTTACTGTCACACAAGTCAGATATGACTGAGGCCTCCATTTAGTATTTTCCTGAGGCCGTAGAAACTCTGAAAATTTAACGTTTATTTTTGTGTGTATGGTAGGATATACTTAACAAAATTTGCCATTGTAACCATTTTAAGTCTAAATTCCATGGCATTGATTAATTCACAATGTTGTACATTCTTCTAAGCCGTTTAAAGTTACCTAATCATAAAGAACAAATTGTGACATTTAATTTTCAAAAATATAGTTATAATCTGCCTTGTTTCAGGTGGACAATAGATATGCATAGATTACTCTTATAAACCTATAAGATTGCATTAAATTCCCAGTTTATTTAGTCAAGAATGCAGAATCGCATTGGAAATATGATGGCCACAGAGCAGGTACAAATGAACCATATCTCAGCACAGCTTCCCATGGTCCAATGTCCCTGATGACAGTGCCCAAAGTTGGGCCCACAAATGTGGAGAAGCTTCTTTTCCCCATTACAGCTTTTTTATCCTTGGGGCTTATATCATGGCTCAATAAAAACTTATTCTCTGTTCTTAATGCTTCCATTTAAGAGAATGGTTAGAAACATTAAGCTCTTCTGGTTCTTGAACCAAATTCAATGACAGTGATTCCATACCCTCATCTGGGAGAAAAAGCTGAGTTAGTGCCCCCAGCTTTATAGCATCCCAAAGAGACTATTTCCTCCATACAAGCCAGCTACAGGAATCCAGTGTGACAAATGCATACTTAATTTAGTTAAAATGGAGCCAAACTTCAATTGCTTAGCTTTAGGTACAGTTAAGTGACTAATCACTTACTATTTTATTATCCCATTAAAAGTCACATGGCACCAACCCCATTCCTTCCTTTTCCTTGACAGTCCTTCTGGAAAGCCTTGGAAGGGAGTCAGGTAGTGTTTAATACCAGATGAACAACTCTGGGTTGTGAACATTCAGCTCCTAAAAGCTATGAGGAAGCACTGACCCGGGCTGCTCTTTCAATTCTTCTGCAGCTCTTGCAGATTTGGAGAAATGGTGATGGGCTCTCAATCTCAGGGAACAGCTCCAATCTACCTCAGCACCTGCACAGCTGTACCATTCACACAGCTGCTTCGTCTCTGCTTTGGCGAGTACTGGTATGTGTCACTAATCAGACTTCATATAATTTAAAATGAAATTTTCCATCACTGGTCCCCTTCACTTGCTTTGAAAAGAGAAAAGGCTAGACCTTAGGGAAACCTTGATATTGAAGTGATTTCAGATTTTTCAGAGATTTAAGACTGGTACATAGAAACCTGAATAATAACATCCCTCAAAACTGAGAAGGAACCATCCTTAGAGTTGGAAGAAACCAAGTGTGTGGTGTTAACTGGTTAACAGTATTAAACACTACAGAGATCAAGTAACATAAGAAATCAAGTAAGATATATCATTTCAGTAACAAAGATACCGTTAGTACCTTTAATGAGAACAGTTCCAATGGAGCAGTTAGTAGCGGCAATTGCCAAACAGTCCAAAGTCTTCATATTTGCCAGATTTCTTCCTACCTCAGTTAAAAAATACATCCCACCACTCCCTCCAAAAGATCTTCACCATCATTCTGAGAAAGTTCCTTCAACAAATTCTAACCTGAAGCTGCCGAACCCCTTTAGAGTATAAGCAAAATAGTATGTTTGTATGTACGTGCATTTTCCTTACAGATGGTTGATAGCCTTTGTCAAATTTTCAGAGAGAACCATGACTCTTTTTAGGTCTACAATTTCAGAATTTAAGAAGCACCTTCCTTTTGGCGACCTTTCTTCCAAGAATTTTCCCTTGACAGTACCTACCTAATAGGTAATTCCTGGTTTTCGTCAAATCTGTATTTTCTGGATATCTTCAGCTAAGTGTAGTATGAAGGCCCTGAGACACTTTTTACATACGTCATTAAGACTAAATACTGTATTGATTATTGCCTTTCTTGTTCTTACACAAGAGTACTTCAAAAAGTTTGTGGAAAAATAGAATTAAAAGACAACATGAATCTTTCCATGAACTTTTTAAAGTACTCGTGTGATGGAGTTTGGATGTATTGTCCTCGCAGAACTCATGTGGAAATCTGATCCCCAGTGTGGCAGTGTTGGGAGCTATTTGAGTCATGAGGGCGGATCCCTCATGAATGAATTAATGCTCTCCCTGGGGGGTGGTGGTGGTGAATGAGATCTCACTCTGTTAGCTCCCTCTAAAGCTGGTTGTTTAAAAGACCCTGGCACCTTCTCTATTTCTCTGTCTCTCTTGCTTCCTCTCACCATGTGATCTGCTTGTACCCGCTGGCTGCCTGCCACATTCTGCTGAGTAGAAGCAGCCTGAGGCCTGCACCAGATGCAGCTGTCCCAGGATTATGAGCCAAATAAACTCTGTTCTTGAGGCTGGCCGGTTAGCTCAGCTGGTTAGAGCACAGGGTTCAGATCCCAGTACCAGCGAGTCGACTAAAAATAAATAAATAAAAGTGTCCTGATTATGACAATCCAGCCACTCCACATGCACATGCAACATTACATAAAAATAAATAATAAACTCTGTTCTTTATAAATTACTCAGTCTCAGGTATTCTGTTATAGCAACACAAAAACAGACCAATACATCATACTTCTATCAAATCCTTGTTACTTTAATTAATTTTTTATCATAAAGAACAAGTTCTCATCCTAGACGTTTTCTTATCTATTGTCTAAGAAAACATGAGGTGTTAGGATATCTGCCCTTATTCCAGAACATTGTCTTTTTCTTAGATTAGCACCTTTTTCTATAATTTCATATTCTTGAATTATATATTCTGTATATCCTTGTTTATGATACTAAAACTGTGTTGTGAGGATTTATTTTTTGGGATAGCCACTTTTATTTATAGCTTTCTTCTACAGATAGTCTTGTTTACTAAACAGTATTGGGGTTTTTTTGGCAGAATCTATTCATGATGAATTCTTTTCAGAGTGCAAAATAGTAATATCTAAGTACAATGTTTTTTTTTTTTTTTTTTTTTTTTTTTTTTTTTTTTTTTTTTTTTTTTTTTT
>NW_007727500.1:204416-217142 GCF_000696425.1 Galeopterus variegatus
AAAAATTTTTTTTTTTTTTTTTTTTTTTTTTTTTTTTTTTTTTGTCTTTTTTTTTTTTTTCCGTGTCCGGCAACGGATTGCAACCCTCAGTGTTGCCCCCGTACCGGACCGGGGACCGGCAACGGGATCGCAAGCCTGGGCGTTGCTCCCGCGCCTCGCTCAGCCAGTGAGCGGGAGCCGGTCTGTATGTGGGATCCGAACCCTCCGACGGGAGCGCCGCCGCGCTTCCCAAGCGGCGCACTATCCAGTGCGCCACCGGGCCGGCCCTAAGTACAATGTTTTTAAAGTGAAAACTATAATGCTATTCCAATAAAATCCTAGCAGACTGTGGAGGCTGTACTTGGTAAAGTGATTCTAACCTAAAAGAATAAAATTTAGGAAAACAGTTAAGGAAAGTTGGAAGATAAAGAGTTAGATGGCCTTGTCCTACTAGATGTTATAAAATTACAATAATTTAAGCAGCAATGTGGTGATGGTGGACAAAATAACAGAAACAAATATTAATTGGAATGTGAAGTGGTGCGACCTTGATGAAATGCTATTAGGTAATTCACATGAAAAACTTTAAAAATGTGCAGTCCCTTTGGCCCATCATTTCAAATTTTGAGTATTTTTATAAGAAAATAATTATGTGTATGCATGCAAAGATTTAGTAATAAGGGTGGTCATCACATCATGTACAAATAAATGTTAAAATATTTTGAATTTAAAAAATTAACAAAAAATTAGAAACAACCTAAATATTCAACAAAGAGTTAAGTAAATAAAATGGAACACCGTATATGGTTAAAATTGTGTTACAGAACCACGGTTTTTGAAAAACCAAAAATTCAGAGTAGATTGTTGCATGAGGCATAAAGTTATTGAACTATAATATTGTTTTTCTAAAGATATATTAAGTATATTGGGGCCGGCCCGGTGGCACACTGCTACAGTGCGCCGCTTGGGAGTGCAGCGGCGCTCCCACCGAGGGTTCGGATCCCACATACAGACCGGTTCCCGCTCACTGGCTGAGCGAGGTGCGGGCGCAACACCGAGGGTTGCGATCCCGTTGCCGGTCCCGGTCCGGTACAGGCGTGGCACTGAAGGTTGCGATCCGTTGCTGGACACGAAAAAAGACAAAAAGGAAAAAAAAAAAAAAAGATATATTAAGTATAGAAAAAAATCTAAGTATATGTATTGGTATTGTTGATTTTTTTTAGAACTTTTGCTGTATTAGTTATACAATTAAAAAGTCCAAGATATATTTTTAAAGGAAGGCTCTAGGAAATCTAGGGTTCCAAAAATTATTCATTCTCCCCATCTTCTTTGTTACTAAAATAGCAATTTCTCATTGTGAAGCAATATTTAAAAGAGTAAATCTGACCTCATTTTTAGTCACATTTGTAGTTTCTGTAAAAGAAAGGCAGTTCTTTAAACAGATGAGTACTGGAACATATAAGTTAGAAAGACATTGTAAAAATTAGGGTTTTAGTTTTTTTTTTAATCAGATGCCCATTAATGTTAAAGAGCTGTAGTGTAGCTCCGAGAGTGAAGACACCTGCCATATGTCTGTTTTCCTGCTCAACACGGTAATTTACAATTATAATTAGTGTATTTATATACCTCTGTGTAGTTAACCCATATTTAGAATATAAGCCCAAATCATTTTCATGTTTCTGAATGTTTACTTTTCAATTTTAAAAAGCATTTGAAAAATATCAAAATCCTGATTTTAACACAATGGAATCCTCGTTGCTTATCATCATTTTGAAAAAAACAAGTGAATATAAATGAGCTCTATGGATTTCTAAGTTGGAAGGCAGGGTCATTTCCTGTGGTTACATCCCCAGCCAGTTGAAAGATGAACTGTTATGAAGGGAATCCACCCCATTACCCAGTAAAATCCTTAAACAAAAGCATTGGCAGCATTATGGCCACACCAGTGAAGAAAAGCGTAACAGGAAGCTTCAGGAGAGACTACATGGTTTACCTCAGGGGCTACTTCCAGAAAACAATTCAGCACGTAGGTCTGCCACCTCACTTTTTAGCTAGGAACCCTGCTCCAAATTCTTTTTTTTTTTTTTTTTTTTTTTTTTTTTGTCTTTTTTCGTGTCCGGCAACGGATCGCAACCCTCAGTGTCGCGCCCGTACCAGACCGGACCGGCAACGGGATGGCAACCCTCGGTGTTGCGCCCGCACCTCGCTCAGCCAGTGAGCGGGAACCGGTCTGTATGTGGGATCCGAACCCTCAGCGGGAGCGCCACCGTGCTCTCAAGCAGCGCACTGTAGCAGTGCGCCACCGGGCTGGCCCTCCAAATTCTACTAAATGCAGAATTAGCTATTTTGGCCTTGAACTTGGACCTCTTAGGTTTTCAATTCGGGAGTTCAATTAGGAGTTCAATTGTCAGGAGCAGGACAATTGAACTCTCATCAATGAGATTGAGAGATGTTATCTTAGGAAGGAAATTTTGGATATTTCGATAAAGATATGATTCTTAATTTCCCCCAAAAATTGATTTATGTGAACTTATTGAGAAAGCTCTGTCACTTTTTGCTAAGCACTGTCAGCCACTAGTTTCGTCAAGCTAATATAACAAGACAGTCAAGCGACTTGCCTTTAATTTGTGGTGATTGTGTTATATTTCTGAAAAGCAGAGCTTAAACAGTGGAGAGCAAGTGTTTAGACAGTGATTGTTTTCACATATAGATCTAAGAACATTGCTAAACCTAAGTAGATACTAAGTTTTTTATATTAATAGTAAATCATTCTTTCTGTAGCAATCAGCCATTAAATGCATGCAAATATTGTAAAAAATCACCTCATTTCAAACATTTTTCATGGCACCAGTCTAAGTGCTAAATATGTATTACCTTTGAGATTTAAAGAGAAGAAGTAGGAAAAACTTCCCATGCAGAGATTTAGTGTGTTGTTCTTTACTGTCCTGAAAAGGCAATTACATCAACACCATAGGTAGAAAAGAATGTTTTGCTGCTTCTGTGTCATATCATTAAAGCAGCTAATTTAGAGCCATAAATTTTTTGTTTTCTGGGCCAAGAAATTTTAAGTAAAATACTAACAAAAATGTAACACTTTTTAATGAGAACTGAAAGAATCTTTATCCGTTTTATTTGAGTTTCCAAAAATGGCACACTTCATAAAAAATTCTATCATTTTTATTTTTAAACTGAGTTTTTCTTGCATTAGTCAGTAAACAATTTATTTGGTGAACATTCCCTGTGCACATATATACACCATGTGAACATTTAGGAAACAGAAGGTGCTTGAATTTGTGAGATTTAAATATTTTCTCACAGTTGATCCAGTGATACTGCAGTTGAAATAAAACCATATACAAATGAAATACCACTTTCTACTAAAATGAAAGTATAGATTTTCAATCATTGTTTTAATGAGGACAGTAATGATTCCATTTATTCAGTGGAACATCTTATAAATCCTTAGCATATTTACGCCCATATGCATTCTAAGACTCACAATAAAACTCTACCTGTCCTAATCACTAATATACACATATATTTGATTACATTATCTGACTATACATATTTTCATGTTGCTAATTTTCCTGAAAATATTATTAAAGTTTATATATAAGCAATGATTTGGTTCCTCACTTAAATTATGCTTCTAAAAGCATGCACCTATATATTAATATTCATATTTTAAATATGTTATGCAAAATATTAGCTATATAAACCATGTATTATTGCCAGTAGAACAGTGCAAACGAAATGACAATACCCAGCATAGCAGTTTTTGGCCATCTGCTAGACATCCTTGCTGTGGCCCCAAACCAACTTCTGCTCTTACTCCAGGTTCTACGTACTCACATTCTCATACGTAATAGCATTGTACTTCAATACTTATTCCTCAGTGACTGAATATCTAATAAACACCTATAAGGACTAGTACTGAAAATTCAGAATTAGACAAAGAAAACATAGGCTAGATAGAGGAAAAAAGTAAGAAAATCAAGGATCACTTCAGCAAGTGACCAGTGTTAGAGGAATGGGCAAAGTAATAACACAGAGGAGAAACAACTCTATAAGGGATATGTAGAAACAGTCACAGAAGCAGGGAGCAACTGGAGCTAAGACTTGAAAGATAACAAGGATTTGTTAAATAAGGGGGTAAGAAGAGAGAGAAGATCAAAAGTCAGGAATGGGAGGAAAAGTGAAGGGAGTTTGTTTTGACTGAAAGTCTAGGCTGTGATTAGTTACTGCAATTGAGAGTTAAATGTAATGGTAAAAATCCTGACAGCCATAGCCAAAAAATTACATAGTTCTCAGTACTGTATATAATTACGTTAGGCTTCCAAAATGCATCAGGAAAAATATTTTCTTAACATTAAATTTAAAGATTAATCTATCAATCTTAATAAGACATTGAACAACACAATGGATAATTTCTTTAAGTGTAGTACTTTTGTTGATGTTGTCATTTAAGACTTAAAATCATTCTTTATATGGCTGGTTCTTATATTGACTTATGTCACATAGCCTAAGACATAATACTAAGTTCTAATGTTGTGAAGGCCTTTCTTCCGGGAACTGTAATAATTTAGTACTGGCGTAGAGTTCCTGATGGTTTGCCTTGGCACTACTGATCAGCAAATCTAGAGAAATTAACGGTTTAGTAGATCCATAGGCCTATTTGTCTCAAGAGTCAATGTCTCCACCAGGCTTTTGATAAAAAGCTGTTAATCAGTTCCTTTAAGTTTGTTATAATATTATAAAGAAACCACTGGAAAGGGTTTGGTAATTAAAAAAAAAAAATTAGGCAACAAAGACAATGTCTTACGTAGAAGCATAATTGCTTTTGTTTGCCAAAAAATATATCTGATAGAAACCCTGTTGACTGCCATGGAACACAGTCATACTGTTTCTGCCCACAGCTCATTATGTGAGACAGTGCCTAGCATAATACTGGAGATAGAATAGGTATCAGTAAATTTACATACCAAACAATTGGCTTAAGATAAATAATTAATCTGTGTTTTGTTCTCGTATGAAATAAAAATGATTGATATACTTCTGTAAGAGTCATTCTGAGAACAACAAAAAAAACCTTTATAAGAATTATTGAAAAGTACTTAGCAAGGCATAAAGAATAATGCAGTTCTTAATAAGCTTTTTTGAGAAATGAGGAAACTGTATATAAATCTTCAGTTATTAGTAATAAGGTTCAGCGTTGCTTCCATCTATGAACATTGAAATGCCTTAATACATATATTAATCCTTAGAAAACCTTCTAAAATGAGTCCTTAATATGCATGTAGAATTTGAAGAAGATTAATTTTTTTCCCCTCACATCAGGCAGACTCACTGGTGTCAGAGGCCATCAATAAATGCATGAGTCTTGACACCATTCTTTGTCTTTAAATACAAGTGACACTTTTTAGCATAAGTTATTTCAGCAGGTAAATTTTTTTGAAGACAGACCAAAAATCTATTAGGATCGAACACTAATAGATCTATTTCTTATGAATATCCATTACTTCTGAAAATTCCCAAAGTATGTATAATGAAATGTGTTAGATGAATAATTTTGAGAGGTCTGCTCAAGATAGCGGGCTCATGTTTAGAACACTCCACTGGGCAATTGACTTTTCAGACCCTTGTCACCAACAGAGAATAGCCAGAAGGTTTCGTGTTAGATGAATAATTTTGAGAGGTCTGCTCAAGATAGCGGGCTCATGTTTAGAGCACTCCACTGGGCAATTGACTTTTCAGACCCTTGTCACCAACAGAGAATAGCCAGAAGGTTTCCAAAAGTTAACTATATTGGAACTTAATAAAAATATTTAGAAAGTGGAAGATAAATAATTATTCTGAGAATACTGAGGGTTTTTTGGAGTTATTTGTAACTCAACTTGAGATAGAACATAGCTCATATGAATCATATGCCAAATGAGTTATTTTCCAAACAGCTCTTAAACTGGTTTACATGTTATAGTTTAAGCAATATGAAAATTCAGTCTCAAAAGCGTTTACTAAATGTTTTATTGTCCGATGCCTTCTGCTTTCTTACCTAAGAGACCTAGCTGTACCTAACTCAGCTGTTTATGAGTACATTGTTTATTCAGGGAATTATCCACAACAAAACCATAATCTTAAACTAGCTATCTCTTGTTTCCCAGCATATTTTCTATGCCACTTTTCCCTCAATACCAAACTAGTATATTCTTAGCAAATGCAAACTACTTTTAATTGTGCTGAGAAAAACATAATCGAAGAATAAATTCCTTCTCTTCTCCCACTAACCTCCTTCAAATAAAGGACTGTATTAGAAAACTGAATATAAATTACTTTGGATTGCCTACCATTTTTAGTTATCTATAGAATTTACATAGATAATCCAGAAACTTCTTGCCCTTAAACACATATTAACATTTAAAAATGCCACTATTAAAATTTACTGTGTAGTTATTCTAAAGATTCAAATATGTACACATGAATTAAAACATGCATACATGAATATCAAGCACACATTTTATAGGAATTGAAAAAGAAGTTGAATACAATATACTCTTTTCAATTTATTAGTGCAGACTCCCTCTTCATTTTTAGTTATATAACCCCGATTCAAGCTGCTTACAGAAAAAAAAAAAAAGTATTGATTTACATAAACTGAAAAACTCAGGGGTAGTTCTGCTTCTGGTACTGCTAGATCCTGGGGTTCAAACTGTCATCAAGACTCTCCTTCCATCTCCTTCTCTACTTTTCTTGGCCTGTTGGCCCCATTCTTTCTTCTCACAGACAGAGCTATTTTTCACACAGGCAGGGAGGGTAGCTTATAAGCAGTTGCAGCAACTTCTATTCAGAATTATCCTAGAGAAACATCCTTCTTTCTGCACTAGCATGCAAATATCACTGAAGCCAAAGAGATTGAATACTAGGAACAGCTGTGGTTGGCCAACTTGGGCCAAGTGCCCATATCAAAGAGGAGGGGATTGGGGGTGGAGCATGACATTATAATTGATAGCCCAATGAAGACTGTGTGGAGTTGAAGAGGATTGCTTCCCCAAAGCATTCTGGATATGTCCACCATAGTTGTACTTGTGTCAGTTTCTCCAGTTTCTTGGGAAATATAATATATATATGCCACGATCAGACCTCAGTCTAATGAAGCAGAGAGAGGAGAAAGTAAGGAACAACTAAACACAAGGAGAGCCTATATTATAAGCAATTGAACTGATCTATCAACTAACTGATATTCGAATATATGAGTCTGAAATAGATCTAAATGGTAGCACAGTGTCCCAAGTCATGTTTGCTATGTTTACTGATTACTACCTGATTACTACTGATTACTCCCTGAAGCCTGAGGCCTCCTATGTGGAGTAGTATTCATTTCAGTCATTGCAGCAGTATTCATTTCAGTCAGTACCTGCGAGCCCTGAGGTAGAGCCCACTCATCTACCTACCTGTATCCTAGGATAGCTTAATGGCATCTGTACCATGGACCAGTTTTAACATGTAAGCACACAGAGACTTAGTCCATTAGTTCTTCATAGTACTGCTACTTTTACTGGTGCACCAAATTAATCTTTTCAGTGGAGAGTTGCTGATATCTTGGGGTTATTTTTCCAAATGTTTAATTTTTCTCTTGATCATACTTTCATTTGGTATCTGTCTTAGTCCATTTTCTGCTGCTATAACAGAATACCACAGACTGGATAATTTATAGAGAACAGAAGTTTATTTTACTCACGGTTCTAGAGGCTGGGAAGTCCAAGTGTATGGAGCAGACATCTGGCAAAGGTCATCCCATGGAGGGATCACATGGTGAGGAAGTACACAGGTGAGACAGAGAGAATGGGGGCCAAACTTATCCTTTTATCAGGAGCCCGCTCCCACAATAACTAACTCGTTCCTGAGATAACGGCATTAACTGGCAGAACACTCATGACTTGATCACCTCTGAAAGGCTCCATCTCTCAACACTGTTGCAATGGCAATTAAATTTCAACATGAGTTTTTGGGGAGACATTCAAACCATAGCAGTATCTATCTTTTAACTAATAGTAGTAAATTGTAATAAACTGTTTTATAGAAATTCTCTGGGATTGACAGGGGCCTTGTATTTGTCATCTCATTTGTTCCTATGCATCAAGGCAAAGTAATCTCTAAAATCTCACAGATAACTATAGTATGTTTTATTTTTTTAATTGCAGTGAAAAATAAAAATCCAAAACCTATTTTGTTATTCATAAATTATTTTTATATCTAATTAAAATTAGTATAGGTTCTTACAATCCTCTTGTTTTTGTTCTTTTTTCCCAGTTCTGATTTTCTATTTTTTATTTCCCAAATTACTTTATTGTATATGATCTTCTTGCAGTATGCCTTAAATCCCTAGTGGAAAGAGGTAGAGATATTAGTTAACCAACAAATTAGTTAAGCAAACTGAAATCACTATGTATTAGATATTGTTTCTCCTCTTCTATCCTCAGAGAAGGTAGAAAATATATGGTCAATGTCCTCTTAATGCTGTATGTGCAATAAAATTACTTAATGTAGGAGTTCCCCCTTATCCATAGTTTCACTTTCCATGGTTTCAGTTGCCTGTGGTCACCTGTGGTCCAAAAATTTTAAATGAAAAATTTCAGATGTAAACAATTCATAAGTTTTAAATTGTGTGCTGTTCAGAATAGTGTGATGAAATCTAGCACCGTCGTTGATGTCATCTGCTCCTGACTTCCACCCATGAACATTGTCATGGCTTGATGATCCAGGGTCACCAATATACAGTTATGAAAGTTAGGTAAATATAGTGTCCCTCCCTCAAAATATCTTATTGTACTGAATTCACCCTTCTTTTTCTTGAGATGATAAAATGTCTGTGTGACGACGAGATGAAGTGAGGTGAATAATGTAGGCATTGTATTACTGCATTCAGCTACTATTTACTCTCTGACGATACGTCACTTCATGTCTGTGTGACGACGAGATGAAGTGAGGTGAATAATGTAGGCATTGTATTACTGCATTCAGCTACTATTTACTCTCTGACGATACGTCACTTCATGTCTGTGTGACGACGAGATGAAGTGAGGTGAATAATGTAGGCATTGTATTACTGCATTCAGCTACTATTTACTCTCTGACGATACGTCACTTCATGTCTGTGTGACGACGAGATGAAGTGAGGTGAATAATGTAGGCATTGTATTACTGCATTCAGCTACTATTTACTCTCTGATGATACGTCACTTCATCTCGTCGTCACACAGACATTTTATCATCCAAGAAAAAGAAGGGTGAATTCAGTACAATAAGATATTTTGAGGGGGAGACACTATATTTACCTAACTTTCATAACTGTATATTGTTATATTTGTTCTATTTTATTATTAATTTCTGTTAATCCCTTACTGTGCCTAATTTGTAAATTAAACTTTATCATAGATAAGTATGTGCATGTCACCCAGTGACTGTATTTCAAAATCAGATTAATCTCCCAAAAATAACCTATTCATTAAATATATTGATGACCAATTTATTATAAAATATTTAATTGATTATAAGACACAATTTTAACTAAAGTTTGAATACATCTTGCAGTTGGTGTGTTAAGAAATCATTATGTCATAGTTTAATTGGAAATGTTTTTAATTGGTACATAAAGTAATGATGAATCTTAAAGTCAGTGGTGTCTTGGATTTGACCCATAATATTCTAATTGACTGTTACAGATCTTTATTTTCTCAAAGAGTTTCATTTAAATCAAATTTCTGTTGGTCAGTATCTTTTAAGAACACTACATTTGGTTTAAAGATTCCCTTTTGTAAAACAATGTTTCTTTTTGTAATGTTAATAATTACTCCCTAATGTGTCTTTTTTGTAAAATTAGATTTTCATTATTGTATTTCTTAACTCAAGGCACCCTTAGGTTAACAACTTCATTAAGCCTTCATTTTTTACTGTTCTTTTTGTATGTACAAAAAAACACTGGTGTCATGTAGATATAAGTAATTAATTTTTAAGATTTAGAAGAAATTTTATATTTCATCCAAAGCAAAAACAATGTGATATTGAGAACCTACAATTCTTATGTGTGAAACTATTTACATTAATCTTGATAATTCAGTTATGGTTCTCTTACTCTCAAACTCTTTAGTATGTCTGTGTTCTGATTTAGTGCTTTGTTTAAAGATTAATGTTACAGGGTAATTTTTGGCAGCTTCACCGATGGTATTTGAATCTTTATAAATGGTCTTTGGAATCCTATGCACAACTCCAGGTAATCTTAGGTTAACATTAATGTAAATGGTGAACTTAAAACAGTTCTAAAATATCGTGATAGAAATTTCATTATCCCTTTCTAAAAATCATTAATTTTGAGGGGATTTCATGGGCTAAATACTTTTATATTTATATATATATATATAAATGTAAATATATATATATATATATTTATTATAGTTAAGGCATAACTAGCTCCTTATATTTGAAATCATTAAATGTAAATATATATATATATATATATATTTATTATAGTTAAGGCATAACTAGCTCCTTATATTTGAAATCATCATCCCCTGTATGTTGAAAATAAACAAAAAATCAAATAAGTTACCTTGTTTTAAACCATTCTGAAGTTCTAGTTACAGGAGAAGTTATTGTTCTTATTTTTACAGCTTCCTATATGAAATACTTTAAAGAATCCACAAACACACATTGCTTTTAGTGTCTTCCTTTGATGTCTATAAAAGACCCATTCAAAATTGGAGGTAAGTGCTACTAATGTGCACAACAGAATTTGGCTGACGTTATTTAATGCCATTAGAGATAACCTTTATCTACATCTCTTTTGGGGTACCAACAAAAACTGGTACCAACAATACCAGCTGTAATTAGTGTAACTAACAACTAATATGAAAGAGCAGAGAAGAGGTCACTCTTAAGAATTTAAAGGTATTAACAGGTTAAGGTTGGAGGGCATCCTATCCCCCAGCTTAATCTGTTGCCTTAGCTGGTGAGATTTGTTGAAGTCATCAGTGCCCTCTAACCCTGAAGTGTTGCTCTCTCATAATTTATTGGTCATATGCCAAGTTCCTCTTTCCTGTCTAGTGAGGTGACTTTGAGAATGGCAAATTCATTGTAAAGTTCTTGTTACAAATGCGTGGAGATTTTCAGTCTTTTAATGTAGATGAAAAATTACAGTTTAATTTGCTTTAATGTTCTTGTCCTACCAGCCTTGGACTACATTGAAATTGTCATTTGCTACATTACAGAATATGATTTGTTGAGAACATTTAACATGTATTATAAGAGGAAAGCTTAAAATCTAACTATTAAATCAGATGTTCTATAACTAATTCTAATACATACTGAATATTCTACTTTTTATTGGCTACTTCTTCAAATTTAATTGCCCACCAGTGTCTTTTGTTTATGTTTACAGTCAACTCTAATGCACCTAAAGGATAAGAATTTAACAGAGGAATAACTTTTTGTTTTCACGAGGTGTAGTTTACCCCTCTCTTCTAGTAACTGGCTTTAGTTTCTTTCTCATCTCATTATGTAATATCAACGTATAAATAAGAGGAATGCTGTAGAACTTTAATCATTCTTTTCCTTTTCCCATTGAAGTCATGCATGTAAGATTGTTTCTGTAGTTTCTTTCTACCTAAAAAAGGTAGAAAGTTTTTTTTTTCTTTTAAAGCAATAGGCAGCAAGATAGCGCTATTGAGAGAGAGTGAAAAGGAAACTTTTTCTCTTTCAGCTTTTTATATTTCTACCTTAGTCTCAGGCTGTCATTACTACCATATGTACTATAGATTTTTTTAAAACTACAGATTATTTTCTGTCCATAAAGTAAGCTGGGGTCAGGTCCCAATAACTAAGCAAAGTTTTAAAGTGGGAAGCATCAAACCAAAAACTACCCTTTAAACAAATCTTAAAGTTAAACCAGTTCAGGGAGTGAATGTGTTTGCTTAATTTCTACATTGAAGTAGACCATATTTATTATTTATTTATTTTTTTCATTTTTTCCAAAATTATGCCTTTTACCACAAGGCCTTGGGGTATGTTGACTTTAAATATAATGTTTTCCATTATGTTTATTTCAAATGCTTAATATACACTTGTAGGTAAGATTGTGAATACACCTTCTGCTTCAGTTAGGCGTCACAAAATGAAAAATAAAATGGAATTTGGTCCTGTAAATCAATGAAGTAAAAAGGAGGAAATCTAAAATATGAATTGTCCATTATAAATGCCCAAAATGTAATTCTTGGAAGCATATGCTTTCTTTAGTAAGAGAAATAAAGTCTCATGGATATATGGTTTTCTGGCTATATGAAAGTTAATATATTCATGTCTGAGGTTGTCCTGGCCTCTTAACCAGGAGCTACCTTCTCACAAGGTACTAAAATATTATGCAGACCAGTTTCTTTTTTTTTTTTTTTCCCCCCTTTTTGTCTTTTTTCGTGTCCAGCAACGGACCGCAACCCTCAGTGTCGCGCCCGTACCGGACCGGGACCGGCAACGGGATTGCAACCCTTGGTGCTGCGCCCGCCCCTCGCTCAGCCAGTGAGCGGGAACCGGTCTGTATGTGGGATCCGAACCCTCGGCGGGAGCGCCACTGCGCTCCCAAGCGGCGCACTGTAGCAGTATGCCCCCGGGCCGGCCCGCCAGTTTCTTAAGAACTGTAGGACTAGCATCAGTTGAAGATTTTCATTTTTTCTTTTAATGATCCAGTTAACATTTTAAAATGTT
>NW_007727500.1:218055-222294 GCF_000696425.1 Galeopterus variegatus
CTTTAGAGAGATGAGAAAAAACTAAAAAAATATTAAATACCTAAAGGTGGAAAAGTAATTTGAACTGCCATTTCACCTAAAATCAATAACACATTAAGGTATTTTTTCTCACTAATAAGCCACTGCCCGGAAGTAAAATGGACAGAACCTTTTTTGTTGTTGTTAGAATAATTAAGCATTTTCCAAAAGTGTCATCTCTCATTTCCTGGGAACAGATTATATACTAGGCTCATACAACTACTGAGGGTTACATATAGCTATTAATGTAGTTGCAGACTGTAAAGAATCTACTTTAACATACAATTAAATTATGATTTGTATGCTTTGGTATATTAATTTTTCTCCAAGCTCTGTTATTCTGGGTTTCCTGGATATTCATGAAAAACTTCTTATCACTCTTCTGAGCCATGGTCTTATCACTACTCTGTGCCATATTCTATTTTGAAATAAAAATGTGAATTATACTAAAATGATCATTTATAGCAACATTAATATTATTCAACATTTGAAATCATTATGTTATCTTTTTATTGGGAATTTATGCCTATCTTCTTTTAAATGGTACATTAATCAGTGGATGAAGTTTGTCGTATAAATGACAAATTAATAGAAAGTTAGTTACAAGTGCAATTCTCTGAGTGTTTTATATAACAGTTTATACCTTCAGTACTGATCAGTGACATGCCGTGCTCAGCTGAGTTGTCATTAGGCCATTTACCACTGCATATTGGAATGAAGATCTCATGTGTAAGTGAATTCCTCTGTGTATGTGTACTGTTTAGCTTTCTTATTTTCTATTTGTATGGCCGTTTCAAAGATACCGAAGCCAAGTTTCTCTTTACTCAAAAAAAAAAAGGCAACTGTGGCAATAGTTCTGAATCCTTTGGCTGAAGTCCAACTCACTGGTTGTTTTACCACACTTAGTTCCACATCGCTGAGTTGAGAAGGCAGAAGTGGCACTGCTCTGTGCTGACCTATTGGTCATGACCACTCCTACCTCATTCTTAGCATTTTCATCCTAATCTACTTCCACACATAATGTACTTCTGCAGCAGTAAAAGAAGATGTAAAAACCTAGAATCAATTAACCAATGCAGTAGGTCAGGATCCACTGGGATTTTTTTTCTTAGTGTTATAATTTAAAGCATTTGTTCAATAGATACTATCTCATTATAAGTTTCACATGTAAAAAGAGAAATTAGAAAAAAGTTCCCAAAACCTAAATTAATTATGTATTTCAAAGTATTATCATAAATAGAAAGTATACATTTCTTTGATCTAAAGAATATACTTTAGACTTTATCAAGAAAAAAAAATGCCTTGCGAATGGCTGATTATACTGTGCACATCGAATGAGAATGTCAGAATCTTCTAAGTAAATTGTTATCGTGGAATAAGGCAGAACTTCAGCTCTGAATTTATATAATTCATTTCATTGTAGTTTTTTTTTCCATTGGAGAATGCATTTCGATGCCATAAATTGTACTGAGTATGAACAGCATAGTCATTTGAGGTTCATTGAAAATATAGGAGAACATCATGTTTTCTGTCCTTTTGTTAAACTTGGCATATTGATTTTTTTTGCACAGCTTACAACACAGAAATGTGATATACAGCTATGGCAAGACAAGCTAACCACATGTGAATTTGTTAAGTACTGCTCGATTAGCAGAAATTGTCTGACTGTGCAAATAGCAAGATTTGACTTCTCTAGGAACTCTATATGACTTAATCAATTAAAATAACAAGTTTTGATTTTATTGCCCAGAATAAATCATTAGAAAAACTCATTTTATCTTGATCATTCATTTGTAGGATGTTTACATTCATTTTGCTTCTGTATTTCAAGCAAAGTAATAAATATGTAGAATTTAAGTCAAAAATTCAAAGTCAACTATAGGAAGATAAAGAAGTAACAAATGTTCCCTTTGTTTTAGCAGTGGTTTATAAATTTTGTTGAGAACAAGATTAAAGATTTTTGTTTAAGTTTGCCATTGCTTTTCTCTTTTAATATCCATTGCTTTAGTGTTTAAGCTTTTGTTCCCTTTATGCTCAAAGCTACCAAGATTTGAATTTGACTAATACTTCTCACTGTATTTAAATATAGAACTTTGTAGAAAGAGAGTCTCTGAAGTAGCACTGGTTTACTCTTCTCCCCACCTTATTAAACCTCCTTCTTAAATACATCAATTATTACAGTTCACCTTGCCTGGCTTCAAAGCGTAAGATGGAGAGATGAGCTCTAACTCAGCAGAGTGGGTTCCTGTGGTTTCTTAGAAATGCTAATCTGTTATCTATCATGTTTATAAAGTTCTCTGAGTTTCCTGGGAAGCAAACTTGTGCAGTTTTCTGCAGACAAAACTGATGGTCTGTCTCAAGCTAGAAAGTATCCCTAATATCATGTACACATGATAAGGTGTCACCAGCCTCTCGTGAAAATACTTTCAGTAAAACATCTCAATGTCTCCAGATATAGATTTCTTTTTTAACAAGCAAGATTTTTTAAAAAATTTTTCAAAATTTTCTCTACACATTCTCATTACTTTTAAGCAGGTAGACGTCTTATGAATTGCATGCCAAATTTATTAGAAACAAGTCTTTTAAAATTATCTGGTAAAAGCATAAAGCATGAGTTTTGCCCTAAATAAAAAGGGGGAGAAAGGGTCAGAGCAAAGAAGAAAGTGCCACTGGTTTGTGTTAGGTGACACTGTGCCCTGCTTGTCTAATTTGATTACACAGAGTCCTCGAAGCCTCAGGCAAAGCTGTTTTTAGCCATAATCAGCTTCTTAACCTTTTGAGAACTAACGTAAACACTACCTACCAGTGGTTAATTGTGTTGCTCTGCTACATACTACAAAGTGCAAAGGTAAAAGTGTAGAACTACAGTAACACATGTTATGACAAAATTTAACAAGATGACTTAAGGGGATTGCAGCAGAATGCAGTTCTATATTTGAGAAGTTTTAAATTAATAAAGAAATATCAGGGTGCTTTTTAAAAAAAGATTTAGCTATAGTTTTTGCTTAAGTTCCATCTGTACATGGCTGAACATTTATGTACTTTTTTTTTTTTGCTGTCCTCACATTTGTACTTTTGTCTGAAATCCTCCTTGATTATATATACGTTTTAGAAATATGAGTTTATTCAAAGCTTTTTTTCATTTTTAGAGTAAACAAAAGTGATTATAACATCCATATAAGTAAAATCCTCTTGGTTCACTTTTATACGTAACAAAAATTCATAAGGGGAAGAATGGAATTTCTTTATAGTTAAATAGAATATTGTAGTTCTAAAGGCAAGAACCTAACTTTTTGATTTAAAACAGGAGCTCTCGATGAAGGAATCTGATGTGCTATATGGAAATTAATATGTAAGATGATTTTACTGTCTATAGTTGGTGTGACTATTGTGTGGCGATATGACTAATGGGGTAGAGAACCATAAAGATTGAATAATGTACTTATCAAGGCTATATCTTCAAAGTCATATTTGGTGGGGAAACTCCAGTAGAAATGTTCTCCTGAGTAAAGTTTGCAGGTGACCAGGAGAATATACGGAGCCATAAGCCATCGCCCATATTGGTAGGCCTCAGTACCAGCTATTTTACCTGAAATTTCATGCCCTGTAAAAATTCTGAAGGGTAGAGTCTTAATGCTCCCCAGTGACACACATTATAAGCAGTCACCCCATGTGGAATTAACTTAAAATGAGGGGGTGAGGAAGGCTCAAACTAAAGATTAACTATAATTTTTTAAATCAAAGGTCATTTCTCATAAATAACATGAATATGCTACATAGCTTTATGCTGCGGTTATAGTGAGCATGTAAAGTAGATTTGAAGAGCTGGGCATCATAGGCCTTTCAGAATTTCTGAGGTATTGGGGAGCATTCATGTGACAGCACAACTAGCCTCTTTGACCACATTTGGCCATGTGGTAAATAAAGCTGACCTCATTAACAAATAAATTCATTAATATAAATGCTACGTACAAGGATTTCAGGTGGGTTTTGTAGCCACATACCCGTACAATACTATGGGATAAATGAAGCCAGATATCAAATAACCAGACATCTTTGGCTCCTTGCAGAAATGTTTTAACTCAATCGTGTTTCTGTTTTGTAATCAGCTTATTGAAAGAAAGTTATGTAAAACTCCCTGCTAAAGCTGTTATAGGTATCTTTTTTTTTTCCTTTTTGTCTTTTTTCGTGTCCGGCAATGGATCGCAACCCTCAGTGTCG
>NW_007727500.1:222304-244601 GCF_000696425.1 Galeopterus variegatus
AACATTTTAAAATGTTTTTCCTTTAATAATTTGGTGCAGTTGATGGTAGATATTTAGTACCACTGGGGGGAAGCATCTCTTGAGCTCTAGTAGATAGCATCCAAGTGTTAAAGATTTGGTACCGAGGGAATGCACAGAAGACTTAATAATTTAGCTATTTCCAACCCCAAACCATACTTGAGGTTCTGAATAGACGTTATGACGAAGACTTTGATTATGGATTATGGAAATTAAATAGGATCAATATAATGATTGTATTATTTTAAGAAATGGAATGGACTGCATTGTGAACTGGCAACCTTTCCGTCTTTTGAAGCATTCAAAGGAAGGTTTAATGACTACTTTTCAAGAATTTGGTAGAGGAGATTCTTACATCTGTTATGTTAGACTAAGATTCCTTAATATTTACTATAATTCTAGGGTTCTATGTTTCTAAAATTAAAGTATACGAGGAAACAGAATTGAAGATTAGATGGCAATAGCATATGGCTATTGACTGCAGTCCAGTAATTAGATGGGTTTTATAAGGAACTCATAAATGGGTGTCTTGAAGGAATTTGAAAAGGAGAAGGCATGATGGCCTGAGTAGGTAAAGGAAAATAAAATAATTCATATCTCTTCTTGTGCTGAAGGTTGAGAGAGAAAGGAGCCTATTGTGAAACATTCAGAAAAATAAGCATAGGAAGATGAGAAAGGAATCTCTTTTAAAGAGTAAGAATCAGAGTACTAGAAATGGAAACTAAAGGATTTTCTATCTGTATTACCTAAAGGAAAGGAACAAACAGATAGGAAAATGAGAAATTAAACTTTTAGTTTTTGGAGATAGATTGTCAATGGACATTTTGAAATGTTCAGTTTGACTTAGGAAGGATGCTTAATAAGCAGTGTCTATAAGGAAATAATGTGATTGCAGTAGCTTGTGAGCAAGATAGCCTTTGCATACATCTTTTAACAGATAAGAAAGAGAGACTGAAGGAGGAAGAGGACCTGGGAGTCATGTTAAGATATGATGAAGAAGTGCATGGAAGGTTTAATAGTAGAAACAGATGGAATATATTGATTGAAAATGGTAGAAATCTTATCTGTAGGACATTTCTTAATTGGCAGTTTCCACCCATTCTGTTTTGAAAGCATAATAATTGCAGGGTACTAAAAAAGCACACTGTGAGTACAGAAAGATGAGAGTCACTAACCAGTGTGTGGCATTAGGCCAGTCATTGAACTTCTCTGGATCTGTCATCATTTTAAATGTCAGATAAGTAGATGATTTTCAAGATCCTTTCCAGCTCAAGATTCTCTTCTAGTGCTTTAATTCAGACAGAATTATAGAAGCACTCTGTAGCGTAGGAACCCAAACAGATCAAATGTTTCAGCTTGCAGCAGCTGGTTTATTTTGACCTATAGACAACAGACATGGTAGAAAACTCAGGATAATTTTATGAAGGTTTTTTTGACATTTTTTGAGGCATATAAAAGTTATGAAGAAATCTCCTGTGTGGGCAGGCAAAAAGCAAAGATACCAGTTATGCTGCAGAAATGAAGTAGTGCTAGAAAAAGTGAAGGTGAGCCCACCCCTATTGAGTTTAAAGAAATGATAGCATGTTTAAAGAGGAAATCCAAGAGAGAACCCTCACTGTTGCCTCCAGAACAAGAGATTTCCGGCATCTGCATCAGAAGTGAATCAGGAGGTTTGACTTATTGACAATAGAGTGATAGGAAAGTCTCATCAATAAATGATTTCCAATGAGGAAGGACAAGAACTACTAAAGAGCCTTTAGAGAGATGAGAAAAAACTAAAAAAATATTAAATACCTAAAGGTGGAAAAGTAATTTGAACTGCCATTTAACCTAAAATCAATAACAGGGCCAGCCCGGTGGCGCACTGGATAGTGCGCCGCTTGGGAAGCGCGGCGGCGCTCCCGCCCGAGGGTTTGGATCCCACATACAGACCGGTTCCCGCTCACTGGCTGAGCGAGGTGCGGGCGCAATGCCGAGGGTTGCAATCCCATTGCCGGTCCCGGTCCGGTATGGGGGCGACACTGAGGGTTGTGATCCATTGCCGGACACGGAAAAAGACAAAAAAATAAAATAAAATAAAATAAAAAAACTAAAATCAATAACACATTAAGGTATTTTTTCTCACTAATAAGCCACTGCCCGGAAGTAAAATGGACAGAACCTTTTTTGTTGTTGTTAGAATAATTAAGCATTTTCCAAAAGTGTCATCTCTCATTTCCTGGGAACAGATTATATACTAGGCTCATACAACTACTGAGGGTTACATATAGCTATTAATGTAGTTGCAGACTGTAAAGAATCTACTTTAACATACAATTAAATTATGATTTGTATGCTTTGGTATATTAATTTTTCTCCAAGCTCTGTTATTCTGGGTTTCCTGGATATTCATGAAAAACTTCTTATCACTCTTCTGAGCCATGGTCTTATCACTACTCTGTGCCATATTCTATTTTGAAATAAAAATGTGAATTATACTAAAATGATCATTTATAGCAACATTAATATTATTCAACATTTAAAATCATTATAATGTTATCTTTTTATTGGGAATTTATGCCTATCTTCTTTTAAATGGTACATTAATCAGTGGATGAAGTTTTTCGTATAAATGACACATTAATAGAAAGTTAGTTACAAGTGCAATTCTCTGAGTGTTTTATATAACAGTTTATACCTTCAGTACTGATCAGTGACATGCCATGCTCAGCTGAGTTGTCATTAAGCCATTTACCACTGCATATTGGAATGAAGATCTCATGTGTAAGTGAATTCCTCTGTGTATGTGTACTGTTTAGCTTTCTTATTTTCTATTTGTATGGCCGTTTCAAAGATACCGAAGCCAAGTTTCTCTTTACTCAAAAAAAAAAAAAAAAGGCAACTGTGGCAATAGTTCTGAATCCTTTGGCTGAAGTCCAACTCACTGGTTGTTTTACCACACTTAGTTCCACATCGCTGAGTTGAGAAGGCAGAAGTGGCACTGCTCTGTGCTGACCTATTGGTCATGACCACTCCTACCTCATTCTTAGCATTTTCATCCTAATCTACTTCCACACATAATGTACTTCTGCAGCAGTAAAAGAAGATGTAAAAACCTAGAATCAATTAACCAATGCAGTAGGTCAGGATCCACTGGGATTTTTTTTCTTAGTGTTATAATTTAAAGCATTTGTTCAATAGATACTATCTCATTATAAGTTTCACATGTAAAAAGAGAAATTAGAAAAAAGTTCCCAAAACCTAAATTAATTATGTATTTCAAAGTATTATCATAAATAGAAAGTATACATTTCTTTGATCTAAAGAATATACTTTAGACTTTATCAAGAAAAAAAAATGCCTTGCGAATGGCTGATTATACTGTGCACATCGAATGAGAATGTCAGAATCTTCTAAGTAAATTGTTATCGTGGAATAAGGCAGAACTTCAGCTCTGAATTTATATAATTCATTTCATTGTAGTTTTTTTTTCCATTGGAGAATGCATTTCGATGCCATAAATTGTACTGAGTATGAACAGCATAGTCATTTGAGGTTCATTGAAAATATAGGAGAACATCATGTTTTCTGTCCTTTTGTTAAACTTGGCATATTGATTTTTTTTGCACAGCTTACAACACAGAAATGTGATATACAGCTATGGCAAGACAAGCTAACCACATGTGAATTTGTTAAGTACTGCTCGATTAGCAGAAATTGTCTGACTGTGCAAATAGCAAGATTTGACTTCTCTAGGAACTCTATATGACTTAATCAATTAAAATAACAAGTTTTGATTTTATTGCCCAGAATAAATCATTAGAAAAACTCATTTTATCTTGATCATTCATTTGTAGGATGTTTACATTCATTTTGCTTCTGTATTTCAAGCAAAGTAATAAATATGTAGAATTTAAGTCAAAAATTCAAAGTCAACTATAGGAAGATAAAGAAGTAACAAATGTTCCCTTTGTTTTAGCAGTGGTTTATAAATTTTGTTGAGAACAAGATTAAAGATTTTTGTTTAAGTTTGCCATTGCTTTTCTCTTTTAATATCCATTGCTTTAGTGTTTAAGCTTTTGTTCCCTTTATGCTCAAAGCTACCAAGATTTGAATTTGACTAATACTTCTCACTGTATTTAAATATAGAACTTTGTAGAAAGAGAGTCTCTGAAGTAGCACTGGTTTACTCTTCTCCCCACCTTATTAAACCTCCTTCTTAAATACATCCATTATTACGGTTCACCTTGCCTGGCTTCAAAGCGTAAGATGGAGAGATGAGCTCTAACTCAGCAGAGTGGGTTCCTGTGGTTTCTTAGAAATGCTAATCTGTTATCTATCATGTTTATAAAGTTCTCTGAGTTTCCTGGGAAGCAAACTTGTGCAGTTTTCTGCAGACAAAACTGATGGTCTGTCTCAAGCTAGAAAGTATCCCTAATATCATGTACACATGATAAGGTGTCACCAGCCTCTCGTGAAAATACTTTCAGTAAAACATCTCAATGTCTCCAGATATAGATTTCTTTTTTAACAAGCAAGATTTTTTAAAAAATTTTTCAAAATTTTCTCTACACATTCTCATTACTTTTAAGCAGGTAGACGTCTTATGAATTGCATGCCAAATTTATTAGAAACAAGTCTTTTAAAATTATCTGGTAAAAGCATAAAGCATGAGTTTTGCCCTAAATAAAAAGGGGGAGAAAGGGTCAGAGCAAAGAAGAAAGTGCCACTGGTTTGTGTTAGGTGACACTGTGCCCTGCTTGTCTAATTTGATTACACAGAGTCCTCGAAGCCTCAGGCAAAGCTGTTTTTAGCCATAATCAGCTTCTTAACCTTTTGAGAACTAACGTAAACACTACCTACCAGTGGTTAATTGTGTTGCTCTGCTACATACTACAAAGTGCAAAGGTAAAAGTGTAGAACTACAGTAACACATGTTATGACAAAATTTAACAAGATGACTTAAGGGGATTGCAGCAGAATGCAGTTCTATATTTGAGAAGTTTTAAATTAATAAAGAAATATCAGGGTGCTTTTTAAAAAAAGATTTAGCTATAGTTTTTGCTTAAGTTCCATCTGTACATGGCTGAACATTTATGTACTTTTTTTTTTTTGCTGTCCTCACATTTGTACTTTTGTCTGAAATCCTCCTTGATTATATATACGTTTTAGAAATATGAGTTTATTCAAAGCTTTTTTTCATTTTTAGAGTAAACAAAAGTGATTATAACATCCATATAAGTAAAATCCTCTTGGTTCACTTTTATACGTAACAAAAATTCATAAAGGGAAGAATGGAATTTCTTTATAGTTAAATAGAATATTGTAGTTCTAAAGGCAAGAACCTAACTTTTTGATTTAAAACAGGAGCTCTCGATGAAGGAATCTGATGTGCTATATGGAAATTAATATGTAAGATGATTTTACTGTCTATAGTTGGTGTGACTATTGTGTGGCGATATGACTAATGGGGTAGAGAACCATAAAGATTGAATAATGTACTTATCAAGGCTATATCTTCAAAGTCATATTTGGTGGGGAAACTCCAGTAGAAATGTTCTCCTGAGTAAAGTTTGCAGGTGACCAGGAGAATATACGGAGCCATAAGCCATCGCCCATATTGGTAGGCCTCAGTACCAGCTATTTTACCTGAAATTTCATGCCCTGTAAAAATTCTGAAGGGTAGAGTCTTAATGCTCCCCAGTGACACACATTATAAGCAGTCACCCCATGTGGAATTAACTTAAAATGAGGGGGTGAGGAAGGCTCAAACTAAAGATTAACTATAATTTTTTAAATCAAAGGTCATTTCTCATAAATAACATGAATATGCTACATAGCTTTATGCTGCGGTTATAGTGAGCATGTAAAGTAGATTTGAAGAGCTGGGCATCATAGGCCTTTCAGAATTTCTGAGGTATTGGGGAGCATTCATGTGACAGCACAACTAGCCTCTTTGACCACATTTGGCCATGTGGTAAATAAAGCTGACCTCATTAACAAATAAATTCATTAATATAAATGCTACCTACAAGGATTTCAGGTGGGTTTTGTAGCCACATACCCGTACAATACTATGGGATAAATGAAGCCAGATATCAAATAACCAGACATCTTTGGCTCCTTGCAGAAATGTTTTAACTCAATCGTGTTTCTGTTTTGTAATCAGCTTATTGAAAGAAAGTTATGTAAAACTCCCTGCTAAAGCTGTTATAGGTATCTTTTTTTTTTCCTTTTTGTCTTTTTTCGTGTCCGGCAATGGATCGCAACCCTCAGTGTCGTGCCCGTACCGGACCGGGACCGGCAACGGAATCGCAACCCTCGGTGCTGCGCCCGCACCTCGCTCAGCCAGTGAGCGGGAACCGGTCTGTATGTGGGATCCGAACCCTCGGCAGGAGCGCCGCCGCGCTCCCAAGCAGCGCACTGTAGCAGTGCGCCACCGGGCTGGCCCCTATAGGTATCTTTTAAACAAAGTGATTTTTATTTTATGGCATATATATATTATAAAAATATTATATTTGTCCAGCATCCTGATATAGATGATAGATGAAGGGGACTGCTGAAGGCTGGAGGCCACAGGCACAAGGACCCCAGCTGCCCCTGGTCCCACTGCCTGCCCTGAGGGCTTAAGGGTCACTATCTCTACACCCCATAACCTATTCAGAGCCCAGCATGGGGTGGGGGGCAGGAATTTTTTAAAAAGTAGTCCACTGCATTTCATGAGGTCCTCTCTTAGGAGGACCCACAGGAGAAATCCTTCCCAGAACTCAATACCTCCCTGAACAGTCATTTTTTCTTATCCCATAACCTATTCAGAGCCCAGCATGGGGTGGGGGGCAGGAATTTTTTAAAAAGTAGTCCACTGCATTTCATGAGGTCCTCTCTTAGGGGGACCCACAGGAGAAATCCTTCCCAGAACTCAATACCTCCCTGAACAGTCATTTTTTCTTATCTTAAGGACAACGAATGTCTTACATAGCGAGTATGTAATTCCAGTGGTTGCTCAACTTTGCTCCACCATAGTATTAACTGGGCAGCTGAAGCCTCTTCTCTATTATAGTTAAATCAGAATGTCTAGGATAGGAGCCAGGCATCTGTCTTTTTCAGAGATCCCCAGGTGGTGCTCCAAGTTTGGAAGCCAAGGACATACCACTTGTATTCTCTTCTAGCTTTAGCCATTTGAGAGCTTAATGCTAAATTTGCAGGGTTAATTATTCCTGCTCATTTTTTTCTTATCCATTTTTGCTTTTGCCTTGACTTTTTTGTGCTTTTGTATAACTTCATGATATTTATTTTTAATAGCATTATTGAGGTATAATTTACATACTATAAAGCACACCTATTGTAAGCTTACAATTCAATGATTTTTTTTTTATAATTGTGCAACCATTACCATGATCCAATTTTTTAATCATCCCAAAATGTTTATTTGTGCCTGTTTGTGGTTAGTCCTGCTGCTATCCACTGTTCTAGATAACCAGTGATCTGCTGTCTCCATAGATTTGCCTTTTCTGCAAGTATTGTATCGATGTAATCATATAATAAGGTCTTTTGTGTCTGGCTTCTTTCACTTACGATAATGTTTGTTGGATTTATTCATGTTGTAGCACATATCAGTAGTTCATTCCTTTTTATTGCTGAATAGTATTCCATTGTGTGGATTTATCACATTTTATTTATCCATTCATCAGCTGAAAGACATTTGAATTGTTTTCAGTTTTGGGCTATTATGCATCATGCTACTATGAACATACACATACAAATCAGTGCGGGTATATATTTTTCATTTCTCTTGGGTGTACACCTAGGAAATTGCCACTGTTCTTACCTGTAGTTCAGCAGATTTTCATGAATAAACACGTCTCAATTTGTTTTTTGCCTTTGGTTGATTTCTAGAGTGCTGAAATGGTTGTACTTGACAATTTTGCCAACTTTTATAGTTGCTTTGGGGAAGAGGATTTGCCAACATCTCTACTTATCATCCCTGGAAATCCTACCTGGGTTTATTTTTGTACATTCCAAATCCTTTCTGAAACAAGATGAAAGATTAAATAAATAAATACAGAGTAAGATAAAATAGAAAAGTAAACAAGGGTAAAGAAAATATAAAATTAGGAAAATAAGTTTTTTATGGAGCAACAATAATTTTGTACTCCTATGACAGATGTCCCCAGTGTGTCTAGGAATAGAAGTTGTCTTCGTATTGCAATAGAAAGTTTTACTCTATCAGAAAATAAAAAAACAAACAAACAAAAAACATTTGGATCCAAATGATACCCTGTGATCCTTTTTGTTTCATTTTATTTTGTTTTCTCCCAAAGGTCAGATCCCCAAATTTGTACAACTTTAGACTGTAGGAATACTTTAGAAAATGTGCGGTGATAAAACTGCCAGATTGAAGGTTTCTTAAGTGCTACTGTCCAAAATCACCAGGCATGCTTGAAGCTAGTAATTCTTGTCAGAATATACACTCTCAGTGTGTGACTTTTATCTGCAGGTGGCAGAGCATATGTTTTAGCACCAAAAAGTGTAAGGTGGCAGAGAGAGGATATTTAATGTGTTGTAACCTATTTTTATTTTTAATTTTTTTTCTTATAGCTGCTTAGTTCAGGTCAAAAGCAAGCTAACTAAAATGTTTAAAGATCTTAAGGGGCATATTTAAATTAGGGAAAAAATTGTTTTGAATAAAGTTGTATCATTTGTTTTTATTTAACGTATGAGTTGAGGTTATTGAACCAGTGCCTCCCATAAAAGAAAAATACAGTGGTACCATATGTAACTGAAGTCCAGAGAGTGGATTTTTCTCATCAAATGGGTTTTCTGGTTAAATTATAGTTAACCCTTTAAACACTACAATCACCTTTGTTTTTATTCTTTATTCTAACAATCTATCTTCCTATCTTAGGAAATAGCTGTGTATATATATAGCCGGCAATGAGGTATAGCTAAAAAATATCACTTAGTATTCTCTGACTAATGTAGTTCTTCCTACATGATTCGCAGTTGTCATTCTGTGTATTAAGCATGACTAAGGCCTTATCTGAAGGACAGGATTTACAAACTCAAACCCCAACTGATTGGTGACGTGGGAATGCAAACCACTGTTGTCAAATTTTCCAGTTTTCCCATAGAAGCCAGATGACTGCATATTTACTTAAAATTTACTTGAAGTGTTGCAACTAACTTAAATTTTAAAAACAAATTTATAGGTCAAATAAAGCAGCAGTCATCCAGATCAGGCCATTGGCTTCTTGTTTGTGACCTCTGGTACGGAAGAACAGTCAGAGCTTGTTCTGACCACAGCCTCTGCCTGATTTGTTGTCATGTATCTCCCATTCAAAAAAGAGTAAATAACATGCTCTGCAAATGGTTGTCTTCACTGTGTTGCTGTAAAATTCCAAGGCAATGTGTTCCATTGGAAAATGCACTGAACTAGGCATCCAAAAACCTTGATCCTGAGGCCAATAGTATTTCTTAAACCCTTCCTATATTAACCAGGCCCTGGTCTAAGCACTTTATATGTATTAATTTAATTATAGTTTCAGTTTTGCTTTTTAAAACTTTATAATGCTAGATCGATCATTTAACTTCTGGAGATCTGTTTCATAACTTGAAAAATTATAGTATTGGAAATATATATGATTGAACTAGATAATCTCTAAGAACTCTTCAGTATGAAAATTCTTTCATCCAAAGAATATGATACAAAAGTAAAATGTCAACTAGCCTATAGTGTTAATTTGAATGAGTTTATAGCACATTATTTCATGTAACACAATAAAAGTAAATGTGTATACTCTTCAATGCATGTATATTCCTGTAACAAGTATCATGCTGTGAATATTTCAATTAAGCTGAGAAAGAATTTTAGTATCCACTAACCATGGGGTTAAAAAAGCCTGGACCCTGTCCTGGAGGACCTTGTGATCTCACTGAGGCAATGCAGCAGGCAAATAAAAGCTATTTTTTTCCAGCTTTATTGAGGAATAAATGACATGAGAATTGTATATATTCAAGGTATACAACGTGATAATTTGGTATGCATGTACATTGTGAAATGATTACCACAATCAAGCCAATTACCATGCCTGTCACCTTACATAGTTACTATTTTTGCATGTGTGTGATAAAAATCACTTAAGATCCACTCTCTCAGCAGATTTCAAGTAAACAACACACTATTATTAACTGTAGTCACCATGCTGTACATTAGATCCCCAGAACTTATTCATCTTATAACGGATGGTTTGTACCCTTTAAACTTAAATTTTAAATTGGAACATAAAATAGATACTTTGATGAGGGTTTATACGATAAGTGCTTTAACTATTCCAAGGCTAACAGAGTGAATGTATCCATATGAGTGGTGTGTTTATGAAAGGTGGGACTTGGCAAAAAGAAGATTTGAATTGGAAGGTGCAGAGGACTCTTCAAGGTGAAAAAGTA
Organism: Galeopterus variegatus; assembly: GCF_000696425.1. Lineage (NCBI taxonomy): Eukaryota > Metazoa > Chordata > Mammalia > Dermoptera > Cynocephalidae > Galeopterus > Galeopterus variegatus. Next base: position 232,748 of record NW_007727500.1, read on the forward strand.
TCTCAAGGTCAGAAATGAAAATGTTATCATACCAAAGAAATAGAAGACATGTTGCTTTCATAGAGCTATAGAATAGTAAGAAATTTTCCAGAAAAGTCAAAATAATTATTATAATACCTTTTCTAACCTTTATTCTTATGAAGGTGGATAACAGTAATAAAATATGTGTCATAATACAACTCTTGTGACCTTGACAGAAAAGACAAATACCTAAGGTGCAGTTCTTAAATTATTTTGTTTGTAGCTCTTAAATAACTCGGGGGGTGGGGGGGGGGAGTACATGTACAGAGAATGAAAGACATAAAGCAAATGTGGCCAAATGTTAACAATTACTGAATTTAGGGGAAAGGTATACGGACATTCATTGCAGTGTCACAATTCTTATAGATTTAAACCTTTTTACAATAAAATTTGAAGAAGGGAGTAAAAGTGTGGAGAAAAGATTAAAGAAGAGTCCTCCAAATGACTTAAAGATCAAGGATTAAATTTAGAAAATACTCAGAATTGAGCCATAATGAAAATAACAAAAACTTTTTGGTGTAGCTAGATTACTAAACAGATATTTGTGCTCTTAAATACTTATATTAATAAAGAATAAATACTAAAAATTTTAAAATTTAAAGCAAATTAAGTATTATATTAAAAATAATTTTTAATTAAGTATATATAGTGATTCTGGTATAGACATGTAATTAGGTGCTTTATGAATATTTGGTAAACTTACTTCATTTCAAACTTCCCAAATCTTAGCAAGTGGATCCTGCATTGTATTCTGTAGGCAGAAAAAACTTTCTGCTTTTGGACATCATGGAGGGTAAATATAAAGCAGCAAATTCCTTATTTTTGGCCAATGTGATGTCTATATTTCAGTAAGATTTTGTTGACATTTCTAAAGCAAAGCAGTGTCGTTCAGCTTCCCAGTGAATTTGGGGCAAAGTAAGTTTATTCCTCCATTTTTTCTTGTCTTGTTTTGCCAGAATTGTAAATATATACTTAAGAAAATATTCATAACTGTCTAGATTATTGAATAATTTCCCATTTCAGTGAGGCACAGCTTAATCAAACACACATAGAAGTGTTATACATTTTAAAAAGAGCACCTATGATAGTATCCGATTTTTTTTTTAGAATTTAAGCAGAAATTTTTCCACTAATGTCTTTTCCCACCACAATTATAAGAAATAAAATGAAAAAGAATTCTGGCCACAGTTTTTTTTTTGAGGTAAAATTCACATAATATAAAATGTGTCATTGTAACCATTTTAAAGTGTGCAATTTGGTGACTTCCAGTACATTCACAGTGTTGTGCAACCTTTACTACTGTTTAATTCCAGAACATTTTCAACACTCGAAAAGAAACCCCATACCCATTAAGCAGTCACTCACCGTTCCCACCCCCTACTCATAGCCTCTGGCAACCACTAATCTGCTTTGTGTTCTATACGTTTGCTATTCTGGACATTTCATATAAATGGAATCATATAATATGTGGCTTTTTGTGCCTGGCTTCTTTAGCTTAGCATAAAGTTCTCAAGGTTTACCCATGCTGTCGTATGTATCAATTCTTCATTACTTTTTATTACCTAATTATATTCCTTTGTATGAATATACCACATTTTGTTTATCCATTCATCAATTAAAAGACTTGTTTTTACTTTTTGGCTATCATGAATCATGTTGCTATTAACATTCATGTATAAGTTTTTGAACATCTGTTTTCAATTCTGTTAGTTGTATACCTAGGAGTGGAATTACTGGGTCATATAGTAATTCTATGTTCAATGTTTTTTTTTTTTTTTTTTGTCTTTTGTCTTTTGTCTTTTTTCCGTGTCCGGCAACGGATCGCAACCCTCAGTGTTGCCCCCATACCGGACCGGGGACCGGCAACGGGATTGCAAGCCTCGGTGTTGCTCCCGCGCCTCACTCAGCCAGCGAGCGGGAACCGGTCTGTATATGGGATCCGAACCCTCGGGCGGGAGCGCCGCCGCGCTTCCCAAGCGGCACACTATCCATAGCGCCACCGGGCCGGCCCATATGTTCAGTGTTTTGAGGAATCACCAACCTGTTTTTCTGGCCACATTTTTAATGTAAAGTTCTAAGGCCAATTTATGGGAAGAGGACATTATAAGTTCAGAATTTTCAAACTGCCAACCCGCCCCCCAAAATTAGTAAGTAATCCTAACTACAAAGTTATTTGAGTTCAAATCTCTCTTTGAATATTACTAAGCATTTCTCTGCAGACTTACTGAGTTTTTATTAGAGGGCTTTTATTCTATGATCTCTGACCAATAGTTGCTTAATTTAAGAGGATTGGAGGCGTGGTAACTAGAATTTGAGCTTTTGAATACAGATACACAATAAGTCTTTAACTTTATACATATGTATGTATACACACACATACACACACACAGACACGTTTTTTTTTTCCAGTTTTTGTCTTCAGTTGAAAAGGACAAATGCTTTACCCTACAATTTAGAAGCGAATATTAGAAAGTTTTAGACCCTAATGTGGTGTGCCTTAAAATAGATAGTTATAAATTAGGGAGGTGTCTTCTTAGTATTCAATAACTATGTTTTAAATTTGCTAATGTGTCCCTGAAAAAAAAGATCAACAAATCTCCATTAGAATTCGTGCCAAAATATTTCTCAACAACTGCTAACCCTCTATGTTTAAAATGTTTACACTATTAAAATTTCTGGGAAGTTTGAGAATTTCTTGAGAAATTAAAATATTGGACCTTTTTAGATACTAAATGCTTTACATATATGCTTTGAGATTTTGGCCTATGGTTAGCTTCCCCCATGGAGCTGAAATATTTTGTGCTTGGAATTAAGCCAAATCTCCCACTTGCTTGCATTTAACTTATGTTGCATGCATCCAAGTCCTGGCATTTGAATGGTCTTTTTCCTTCATCTGACTACTTTCTAACTTGAAGAAAAATAATTCTTTCCATTTAAAACTCTCTTCCCCTCTTCTTTCCCTTTTCACCCATAAGCAGATGTCTGCATGCTATATACCTGCAATCCCATGAGAAAACCAGGCATCTTGATATTTTCCAACTCTGGAAAGTTACCCTTAAATATGCCCTGGCCTGGGGGATACATGGATGAACTGAAGAGAGTAGAAGAAACCCTTTGAAATTAAGTTAGCTTATGGAGAGGTGAATCAGGTTTTCTCTTATTCTCAAAGGGGTATATGGTTCCCAAAAGGTGAAGATCTGATGGTTCTAACAGTGGCCTCGAGAGCAAAAGGGACATATTTCCTGTGGGACCAGTGACACACTGGATGGTTTGTGATTAAGTCAGGAGTCTATTTCAGTCAGGCTTTCAGCTGTAGAGTCAAAATAATAGCAGCGTTAAGGTGGTAGCAGTGATGCTGGGATTTTAAGTTCACTCTAGTCACGCTGCATACTTGAGCAGAAATAATAGAAAGAACCATTTTCTGCCATTTGCATACTGGCCTTTCCCATTATTTCATACTTACAGTCCTTATTTTTAGAAATAAAAACAAATCTATAAGAAAACTCATCATTCATTTTACTATTTTGTTTATCTTCCATCAGATGCATGTTCCTTAGCAGGTATCCTTCATCTTCCTTGAAGCTATTTTGTGGGCATCAGTACAGTAGATGATACTGTGAAAGGACTAGCTTAGCTTATTGCTTCTGGGCCTTAGATAGCCCCATGAGATCACATCCAAAGCTCATCAGCTTTGCAACCCCAGAGTGACTGATAGACTCCAGGAGTCTCAGTGGATGATCCAGTGGAGCTGCTGATAGGGAGCTGTTTTGAGGGCAGACTGAAGGTAGATGCTTATGAAACTGAAGGTGGCTTCCAGGAATGGATTAAGGAGTGTGGAGTGTTAAAACGCTGACGACTCCAGACCGCTTGCGGAGATGGACTAACCAGAAGTGGGGGCAAGTGGAAAAAAAGTAATGCTGTTACCCCTGCTCGAAGTGTGACATTACCTGTCATCCTTAGGCCACTGGTACTTGTATAGAGTACCTTCTCCAGCAACCAATGTACATCTTTAGACTGTTTGATCACGTCTGTCAGTTCTTTGAAATAGTTTTACCTTCCGTTCTGCCTGTTATTGATCCCCCAGAATCACTTGCGGTCTCTCATGAATATCTAAACATCTTTTTCAGTTTTGTTTTCTGCACTGTAGTCTTTTAAACAGACTCAAATTGTATCAGCCTATTCACAGAAATAAGCATCCTAAGAAAAAAATGTAGCACTAAGAAACAGAAAGCATTATGTTTGCTATTTTTTTTTTTCACTAATATGTGAAGGTAGGAAGGGAACTAACCCTGTTTGCACATCTGCTGTGTGCCATTCACTTTGTGTGTATCATCTTGTGCACTCTTCACAGCTCATCTTTTTAGTAAGTGCTATGACCCTTTTTACAGATGAGTAAACTGAGGTTCATGTAGTTTGTCAGTGGGAGAGCTAGGATTCTAATTGAGGTCTGGTAGCTGCAAACCACACTACTTCTCCAACACCCACCAGAAAGTAGCAGCCCAGAGACAGTTCCCATAGGTTTGTGGTGGTAGCAACCTTGTGGATAAGGATGGGGACTTGTCTTCAAGCTGCACAGTATACTTACAAATGTGTTGTATGTGTGTTTAGGGTAATTGGGGGGAAAGCTAATAGAATTTATAAGGAAGCAAAGTTCTTGCACATTTGCAAGTTCTCCCTTGGTGCTTCCCCTGAAGAATTATATGGAAGTGATTAGAGTTGAAATGAGATAAGCATCTGATTCTACTTACAGTAGCCAAAAGTTAGAAACAACCTAAATGTCCACTGACAGATGACTGGATAAGGAAAATGTAGTATATATACTCAATGAATTACTACTCTGCCATAAAAAAGAATGAAATTCTGCCATTCACAGCAATATGGATGAACTTAGGGAAAATTATGTTAAGTGAAATAAGCCAGGCACAGAAAGATAAATACCCATGTCCTCACCGTAAGTGGGAACTGAAGTAAAGAATGCAAGAAAAGAAAGAAAGAAGGGGGAAAAAAAGAGAAAGAAACAATCAGCACAGAAAGATAAATACCCATGTCCTCACCGTAAGTGGGAGCTGAAGTAAAGAATGCAAGAAAAGAAAGAAAGAAGGGGGAAAAAAAGAGAAAGAAACAATCACAATAATACATTGAACTTTCACAAAAACAAAAGAGAACAAAACTGTGGTTATTAGAGGTGGGAAAGGGAGAAAGGGAGGGAAGTTAGCAAGAAATTGGTTAAAGGTCACAAAGATTGATTATGTTTTGTAAACATGAGTGTACTGATTATTCTGATTTAATCACCACGAATTGTACACATGTATTGATATTCAATTCTGTACCCCACAGCTATATACAATCAATTATGTTTCAATTTTTAAAAACTGTCATAAAAAAGAAAGAAGCAGCAGATAAGTGGGTAATTTTTAATTTTAATTTTTTTTTATAAATTATCAATGTTTTTCTTCATCCCAGTGAAATGTCACAAGTTAAAAAAAAAGAATATTTAAAAACTGTCATAAAAAAGAAAGAAGCAGCAGATAAGTGGGTAATTTTTAATTTTAATTTTTTTTAATAAATTATCAATGTTTTTCTTCATCCCAGTGAAATGTCACAAGTTAAAAAAAAAGAATATTTATTACAATTTTAACATGGTGGAAAGTAGAGCAAGCAAGTGGAGAAAAAAATTCAGGTTAAAGATTAATAACTGAATAACAAAACTCAAATCCCCTTTGATACTTATATCTGGGAATTCAGGGAACTAAAAAGAGCATATTGAGAAGGAAACCTTATAGCAGTACTGGACTGGAAGTTAAGAGAATCAAGTCCTTCTCCCACTTCACCCCTACACAATCCTCATTCCATTAGTGGTTCTGGCTCCTATCTTCATTCATTTATTCAAAAAATATTTATTAAGCCCTCGTATATGTCAGACACTATTCTCAAGCTAGGAATTTGGCAGTGAAAAGGATAAACAAGATTCCTGTGGCATAGAGCTTAAATTTTAGAAGAGAAAGTAGATAATAGGTAGACAAAAAAATAGATACACAAGTATATGTTTTAGATAGTGATGTTAGTATAAGAATTAAGTAGGCTAAGGGGTGAGAGAGTACCCGATGGGGTGCAGTGGTGTGTCCTAGATAGGGTGGTCAGGAGAAGCCTCAGTGAGGAAGGAGCTCCTTGCAACATTTGGGAATTCAGTCTCTTCATTACATAAAATGAGAGCGTTGCTAGATGATCACTACACGGCTGCAAAATTCTGTGCTTTCTTTAAGAGACATATCTTTGGGTCAAGTAATCTTTTGTATGTATAAGTTATAGTCTTTGTTGTCCATTGATTTCAAAATGTAATGAGAATGTTCATTGATTCCCAAGGTTAATTCCATTTTACATTTGGGAAATTTAAACTGAGAATAAAACGCCTTCCCAAAGGTTGCATAATAGTAAAAGAAGGATTAAAGCTCTCAGTTCCTGCCACTTTCAGTCTGAAAATTCTACCTCACTATGTGATGTAATGAGAAGTGGAATTGAAATGTCTTCAGCTCAAAGTAGATTAAAGATGTGTAAGCTACAATAAGCTAAAATATTTGCAAATAAGGAATTGTATAAGTATATCCCACTGTACTGGTTTATGGCAGGGAAGTTAGCCATGTGATATGCTTTAAGCCAGTAAAATAGCAAACCCCCCCCCAAAAAATCTATAAATTTAATCAAAAGTTTGTTGCAGTCATTGAAATTCTGTTATTGCTGCTTACAAACATCAAAGTCAATCAAAACATCAGTAGCTTTGGAAGATCAATATTTTTAATATGCTTGCATTGCAATGCTGCAGATTTTTGGCTAATGGATCACACCCATATTGATTTCCATAGGAAATGTTAGTCTGATACTGAAATAATTTTTAAAAAGCAGATTATTGGTGTGGAATTTTGAAAGGAGATAGAAATATTAAAATTGGTTATTGACTAAATTGCTTGGGGTGAATGAACCTTGGGCACTTGCAATAAACTTGTAGAACTCAGTCATTACTGAATACTAGCTTTAGTTCCTTAAACTGAAAATCAATCAATAACCTATTATGACAATGCAAATTGTGGTGAAGTAACATACTAGGCACGTAAGAATCACATTTTATCAAAACAGATATGTATAAGTATATGTATGGGCATATTGAAAACCTCTGTTGAAACATAGTGACTGACTTTGAGATTCATGCTGAAGATAGTTTGAGTAGCATCTTTAAAAAGATAAACTGCTACAAAATAACAGTAAAAAGAAGCATGCAATTATTCTATGAACAATAATGAAAATGCAAACACTACAGCATGTCAAATGACAGATTCTGTTATTTTGATTCAGAGCAAAATTACAATTGTTACTCTGCTCTGAAAGCATAGGAATAATGTATGCAAGCATTAGATTAGCTACAAACACATTCCCCACAGTGAATTTAGTGCATATTACATTGCTTTTGTTTTTTAGCCTTTGGTTAGGAGAACCACATTTTCATCTAGAAAGTTTACTCTCTGTTTTCACTTGGTTACCATTATAAATTTATGAATTCTTTATCTCTCAGAGGCAATCTAGTGTTTGAGACAGTTGTTTCTTTCTTTTTTTTTTAATATCTCACTATTCTGCTCAGTATAATAATACTTAGAAGTAACAGTTACATGTTTTGTTATATATTTTTATTTACTGAGCTTTAAAAATTGTATGGGTTATTTACGCTATATGGAAATGTTTATCTGCTTTAAGGGGGACAGGAGGTTAAGTTAAAAGATAAAACTAAAAATTAGTAACCACAACTGTTGCATTTTGTTGCTATCTCCATAAACCTGGTCAATATTTTCTTTTCACAATAAGTTGGGCTGTCTTTATAAACAGAAAATTGATCATGATTCCTTCCTCTGCATGAGATGATAACACTCAGATAATAGCATTGGCAGTCCATTTCAATTTAGTGTTAATCTTTTATCACCATTTTTTGTCAAATTTCACTCATCCTATTCTGACTTCTTTTTATCTTTTATCATTATAACTACATTACCCGAAATTCAGTTGATAAAATCATTTTTCTTCCTATTCTGTTTGAAATGTATACCTGAATCTGGCTTTTCTCAAACATTCTGTGTCTCCCTCATCAGTTAAGCTGTTAGGACATGCTGTTTTGATGGATCCAGCTTCAGAATGATTCATGAGACAGGAAGCTTCAGTGTTACCTAAAGTTAGGTATATCATGCCTGAAAATAACCACATTGTACAGTAAAAATATACGCATTTCAGTTGTATAAACATTCATACCGTTTTTGCTAAATCATTCAATGGATTTCTGCTATGGATATTATCAGAAAAGTATCCATGGTCTTAAAAATGATAGGATTCTAGTTCCCTATGCTGCTGTTTTCACATTTTCATATAGAATTGCTCTTCCTATTGTTTATGTCTTTCTAAGAATTCCAACTGGAATTTCTAACATTTATCATTTTCAGAAAATGTTATTTCCTCAACAGATAGAAGTGCAATCCCCAGTTAGAATTTCACATCATATAACTAGTCAAGGAGCTGGGGATGGTGAAAATGGGGAATCATTAGCTCTTAGAAATCCAGCAGAACAAATACATAGTTTTGCAAGACTCTGTAGCCCACTCCCACACCCACATAGGCCTCTGCTCTCATCTCATCTAGATTCTTCTTCTAGGTCACCGGTGCCATTTCTCTTCAGGATGGTTACCATCTGAAAGCTCTCTGGTAGTCTAGAAGAAATTATGTGACTTGTGACTTGTCCCAGAACATCCCTGGTGTCTTTCCTGGCAGTTTCAGTAAAAACAAATCCCATGTCTCTCTGTGAAGGTAGTATCTGAAAGCAGGGCTGAGGCTCCAGAGGAGGGCAGATTATTAAAATGTGTGTATGGACGCTGGACATTCGGCAAAATCTGTTGCACTCAATAGGCAGCCCTCAAATTAACAGGAAGGTAGTTCTCTCTCATTGAGAATGTCAGAAGACAGGGGAAAGAGGGAATTCCAAAGAGCTGCTCCTAGTGCAATCTTTTTATTATATTAATGGTTAGTGAATACCAATGTCAAAAGTTCATATCACAGTATGAACAAGGTGGTTTGATTTTAATTTTTAAACAAGAACAGAGTTTCCTCATTCTATGTCATGCTGATAAAAGTGCCTTTTAGAATCAAACTATTCAGATAGTTGATACCAAGCCTCACCTGCAGGCAGCTGGAAGATACTTGGAGGTCTTTATTCATTAACAAATTAATACATGTGCATGCTGCTCAGAGAGTGTATGTAAGATAGTTATTAAGAACACAGGCTCTGGAACTATACTGCCTGAGTTCATATGCTTTCTCAGTCAGTTTGCATGTCGGTGACCTTGAACAAGTTGCCTAACTTCTCTATGCTTCCATTCCTTCACCTGTAGCCTGACTAAAATAATAGGGCTTACCTCATAGGACATTGCGAGGATTAAATACATGTGCAGCATTTATTACCTGGTTCTATACACATCTGTTCTGAAATCTATACTGTTGGGAGCAGAAATGAAAGACTTTAATTGGGGTTGCTTTCCCTCTAAAATCCTATCTCCTTTAATGTGGAAGAGTGTCTCCTATCTTCTGCTTCCATGGTACTCTGTACCACCCCTACCATAGTGTATATTACTGTACAGTATCAATTTACTTATCTCTGACACATACATTAAACTGTAAGCTTCATGAGGATGAAAACTGTCTATTTTATCATCTTTATTACTTCAATGCCTAGTGCATGTTTTGTACTCAATAAGTATTTATTGGATGAATGTTAAATAGAATACAATAAAAGAAATATCACAACTACTAGAGTATTCATCTATAGAATTTTACTTTGATTATGTGACTTTCCTGGTATTAGCTAAGGCTGACATGCAGTGAATGATTGATTTCAACTTCTTTGCCCTAACCTCTGCCTAGAATGTTCTACCCTTTGATATTCACCCCTCGTTTCCTTTAGGTTTTTATTCAGATGTCACCTTCTCAACAATTCCTATCTGACTACCTTATTTAAAATCACATCTCTGTCACTTCTGTGTTCTATTTTTCTGTAGTATATGTAGGAGTCTGACCCTCTATGTATTTTAGTTGTTTGCTGTATTTATGATTTGGCCTTCCCCCCTCCCCACTAGAATATACGCTTTGTTGGTTTTGCTTACTGACATATCTCTAGCACCTGGAGCGATGCCTTGCACAAAGTAGGCAGGCACTTTAAAAATATCTGTTGAATTAATTAATAAATTGAATGCATTGGAGCTGCCAATTTGGAAGTAACTGGAAGCAAAATTACTTTTCAGGGATAGTCTACAAAGAATTAGAAACAGGAAACCTTGGGCTCTGTCTTGAAATCTATCAAATGTAGTTTTTTACTGTGGTAACAGCACATTCTCCAACCTCCCTGAGCCTTTTAACCCAGCTTCCAAATCCTAAAAATCAATCTTAACCAAAATATTTCGCCAAGGGTCATTCTGAGGAATGTATTGCAAATTGTTTTATAAATTAATATATGTCCGAGATTGTCTTTTAGTTATATGGGATCCTATAAGTATTAGAGTGTTAGAAGCATTTTTTAAATGGTTAAAACCTAAACCAAACTTGTTCTTTAAACATGTGGGTATGAATTTTCCATAGAGCATGAATGCAGAATCTCTGCAAGGTATTAATTAAGAATAATTAAAATATCTATATGAAAATGTTTCATTCTCCCAGCTTAGTAGGGTTTTTTTTTTTGTCTGTCTGTTAAAAAAAAAAAAAGATGATTGGTAAGGAGATCTTAACCCTTTACTTGGTGGTGTCAGCACCACGCTCTCCCAAGTGAGCTAACCAGCCATCCTTATGTAGGGATCCGAACTCACGGCCTTGGTGTTATCAGCACCACACTCTCCCAAGCAAGCCGTGGGCCAGCCCTTAGTAGGGATTTTTATGTTAATAGAAACTTTATTTTTTTACATGTTACAGCATAGAACACTAACGTTGCATTAATACCAACAGGGGAAATGTGGTATACTAAAGTGGTAAGAAACAATGGGATTTATAAGTTAATTCAATGCATTATTTTTGTTAAAAACTTTTTTTCATTAAGATTAAACTTTCGCTCGAGAGGTTAATTGTTTGAATTTATTATGAAAGCATCATACAAACACAAAATTGAACAAGAAAATTATATAGGGAGTAGAGAGGTGTTGTATGGGAGGCAACATTAAAAATATGAAGGCTAAGTGTCCCACATAAGGTGAGATTTTCATTCAGCTTGCTGTTTGTAGTATTATTTAGCTACTTAAATAATGATGTCTTAAAATTACTTAAGTAAGCTTATGTTAATAAGAAGGAAAGTTTAAACAAAGGATTTAAAGAGGATAAGTGATTGGTTACCTGGATGGGTCAAGAAAACCAGGCACTACATACCAAAAACAAGGTAGTTCCCAAATGTTCATAAAGGGGTTAGATATAGTAAGTATCAAAACCCAAAGTGAAGAGGAAACAAATGAGAAAACTAGTAGTTATTAGGTAAAATGAGATGGAGCTATCCCATAATATCAGATTTGAGAAGAGAACAGATATAAAGACAAAAACTAAATGAACGTGAAAATAGAGATATGGATTATCTTTTTTCTCACCATGACAAGAAAATCTAACTAAACTCATCTTTTTAAATAAGAAAATAACATCAAGAGAGGAGAGCCACATGCCTGGCAGAAATTGTGGAATTTTAGATTCGTATTTCCCGCCCCCTCCTCCCAAATCTCTCACCACTGCATTGACCATATTAGTTTCTCTATGGTCAATGGTAAGATGTAAGTATTAT